>NC_133161.1:104326191-104626310 GCF_040802235.1 Manis javanica | reverse complement strand
GACAATTTGTTCACCTGTACTTTCTCTTGAATAGCAAGCTCTGTGTAGTCCTTGTACCTTTAGCAGCCCTCTCACTGTTGGGAAGTCTCTCAGAGTGCCTGCCTTTCTTTTGTCCCAGAGCTACCAGTTGTGGGTACATTTTCTCCACAAGAGGCTGGAATCTCAGTCTCTCTGAGTATTGTGCCTGTCTTATCTTTCCAACCCCACTCATCTCCAGAGAACCATGTAATGTAGGTTCATGTTCCTAGAGCAGATCTCCAGGGCTAGGTGTTCAGCAGTCCTGGGCCTCCACCCCCTCCCTGCTCCATTCCTTTTCCTCCTGTCAGTGGGCTGGGGTGGGCAAGGGCTTTGGTCCTGCTGGATCATGGCTTTACTACTTTACTCTTTTCCATGATGTCTTCCCTTTTCTCCTGTTGTTCTTTCAGGATTAGTCATAAACCTAGGGGTTTATCTGTTTTGTTTATTTTCTCAAAGAAACATCTCCTGGTTTCATTTTGTTTCTTTCTACTTATTCTTCTTAATTTTTCATATTATATATGGTTGAGGTTTCCGTTTCTGTCTCACTTCTCACACCACCATCTTAAAGCCCCTCCCCATCACATTTGATATCTATTAATTTAATTTTGGACATCTTGGTTGCTTCCATATATTGGTTATTGTACATAATGAGGCAATAAATATAGGGGTGCATATATCTTTTTTTTGGTATCATTAATCTACAATTACAGAAAGAACATTATGTTTACTAGGTTCCCCCATTCACCAAGTCCCCCCCACATACCCCTTCATAGTCACTGTCCATCTGCATAGTAAGATGCTGTAAAATCACTGCTTGTCTTCTATGTGTTGTGCAGCCCTCCTCGTGCCCCCCACCCACCAAACATGCTAATTGTAATGCCCTCTTTCTTTTTCCCTGCCCTTATCACTCCCTTCAACCCATCATCCCCAGTCCCTTTCCCTTTGGTACCTATAAGTCCATTCTTGGGTTCTGTGATTCTGCTGCTATTTTGTTCCTTCAGCTTTTCATTTGTTCTTATACTCCACAGATGAGTGAAATCATTTGGTACTTGTCCTTCTCCACCTGGCTTATTTCACTGAGCATAATACCCTCTAGCTCCATCCATGTTGTTGCGAATGGTAGGAACTGTTTTTTTCTTATGGCTGCGTAATATTCCATTGTGTATATGTACCACCTCTTCTTTATCCATTCATCTACTGATGGACATTTAGATTGCTTCCACATCTTGGCTATTGTAAACAGTGCAGCAATAAACATAGGGGTGCATCGGTCTTTTTCAAACTGCAGTGATGCATTCCTAGGGTAAATTCCTAGAATGGAATTCCTGGGTCAAATGGGATTTCTATTTTGAGCATTCTGAGAAACCTCCATACTGCTTTCCACAATGGTTGAACTAATTTACATTCCCACCAGCAGTGTAGGAGGGTGCTCCTTTCTCCACAACCTCGCCAACATTTCTTGTTGTTTGTCTTTTCGATGATGGCAATCCTTACTTGTGTGAGGTGATATCTCATTGTGTTTTTAATTTGCATTTCTCTGATGATTAGCCATGTGGAGCATCTTTTCATGTGCCTGTTGGCCATCTAGATTTCTTCTTTAGAGAACTGTCTATTCAGCTCTTCTGCCCATTTTTTAATTGGATTATTTGCTTTATGTTTGTTGATGCATGAGAGCTCTTTATATATTTTGGATATCAATCCTTTATCGGATCTGTCATTTATGAATATGTTCTCCCATACTGTAGGATACCTTTTTGTTCTACTGATGGTGTCCTTTGCTGTACAGAAGCTTTTTAGCTTGATATAGTCCCACTTGTTCATGTCTGCCTTTGTTTCCCTTGCCTGGGGAGATATGTTCTTGAAGAAGTCACTCATGTTTATGTCCATGAGATTTTTGCCTATGTTTTTTCCTAAGAGTTTTATGGTTTCATGACATACATTCAGGTCTTTGATCCATTTGGAGTTTACTTTTGTGTACGGGGTTAGACAGTGATCCAGTTTCATTCTCTTACATGTAGCTGTCCAGTTTTGCCAGCACCATCTGTTGAAGAGACTGTCCTCTCCCCATTGTATGTCCATGGCTCCTTTATCATATATTAATTGGCTGTATATGTTTGGGTTAATGTCTGGAGTCTCTATTCTGTTCCACTGGTCTGTGACTCTGTTCTTGTGCCAGTACCAAATTGTCTTGATTACTGTGGCTTTGTAGTAAACCTTGAAGTTGGGGAGCGAGATTCTCCCCACTTTTTTTTTCCTTCTCAGGTTTGCGTTGGCTATTCGGGATCTTTGACAGTTCCATATGAATTTTTGAACCATTTGCTCCAGTTCATTGAAGAATGTTGTCTGTAATTTGATAGGGATTGCATTGAATCTGTATATTGCTATGGGCAGGATGGCTATTTTGATTATATTAATTCTTCCTAGCCAGGAGCATGGGATGAGTTTCCATTTGTTAGTGACCTCTTTATTTTCTCTTAAGAGTGTCTTGTAGTTTTCAGGGTATACGTCATTCATTTCCTTGGTTAGGTTTATTCCTAGGTAATTTATTCTTTTTGATGCTATTGTGAATGATACTGTTTTCCTGATTTCTCTTTCTATTAGTTCATTGTTAGTGTATAGGAAAGCTACAGATTTCTGGTCTTAATTTTGTATCCTGCAACTTTGCTGAATTCCGATATTAGTTCTAATAGCTTTGCAGTGGAGTCTTTAGGGTTTTTTTTATGTACAATATCATGTCACCTACAAATAGTGACAGTTTGACTTCTTCTTTACCAATCTGGATTCCTTGTATTTCTTTGTTTTGTCTGATTGCCATGGCTAGGACCTTCAGTACCAGGTTGAATAACAGTGGGGAGAATGAGCATGCCTGTCTTGTTCCCGATCTCAGAGGAAAAGGTTTCAGCTTCTTGCTGTTCAGTATGAAGTTAGCTGTGGGTTTATAATATATGGCCTTTATTATGTTGAGGTACTTGCCCTCTAAGCCCATTTTGTTGAGAGTTTTTATCATGAATGGATGTTGAATTTTGTCAAATGCTTTTTCAGCATCTATGGAGATGATCATGTGGTTTTTGTCCTTCTTTTTGTTGATGTGGTGGATGATGTTGATGGATTTTCAAATGTTGTAACATCCTTGCATACCTGGTCATGATGAATCCCACTTGGTCATGTTGTATGATCCTCTTAATGTATTTTTGAATTCGGTTTGCTAATATTTTGTTGAGTATTTTTGCATCTATGTTCATCAGGGATATTGGTCTGTAGTCTTCTTTTTTGGTGGGGTCTTTTCCTGGTTTTGGTATTAGGGTGATGTTGGCTTCATAGAATGAGTTTGCGAGTATTCCCTCCTCTTCTATTTTTTGGAAAACTTTAAGGAGAATGGGTGTTATGTCTTCTCTGTATGTCTGATAAAATTCCGAGGTAAGTCCATCTGTCTGGGGGTTTTGTTCTTGGGTAGTTTTTTGATTACTGATTCAATTTCTTTGCTGGTAATTGGTCTGTTTAGATTTTCTGTTTCTTTCTGGGTCAGTCTTGGAAGATTGTGTTTTTCTAGGAAGTTGTCTATTTTTCCTAGGTTTTCCAGCTTGTTACCATATAGGTTTTCACTGTATTCTCTAATAATTCTTTGTATTTCTGTGGGGTCCATCGTGATTTTTCCTTTCTCGTTTCTGATTTTGTTGATGTGTGTTGACTCTCTTTTTCTCTTAATAAGTCTGGCTAGAGGCTTATCAATTTTGTTTACTTTCCCGAAGAACCAGCTCTTGGTTTCATTGATTTTTTTCTATTGTTTTATTCTTGTCAATTTTATTTATATCTTCTCTGATCTTTATTATGTCCCTCCATCTGCTGACCTTAGGCCTCATTTGTTCTTCTTTTACCAATTTCGATAATTAATTGTGCATTAGACTATTCATTTGCGATTGTTCTTCCTTCTTTAAATATGCCTGGATTGCTATATACTTTCCTCTTAAGACTGCTTTTGCTGTATCCCACAGAAGTTGGGGGTTTGTGTGATTGTTGTCATTTGTTTCCATATATTGGTGGATCTCCATTTTAATTTGGTCATTGATCCATTGATTATTTAGGAGCATGTTGTTAAGCTTCCTTGTGTTTGTGAGACTTTTTGCTTTCATTGTACAGTTTATTTCTAGTTTTATACCTTTGTTGTCTGAAAAGTTGACTGGTAGGATTTCAATCTTTTGGAATTTACTGTGGTTTTTTTTGTGGGCTAGTATGTGGTCTATTCTGGAGAATGTTCCATGTGCACTTGAGAAGAATGTATATCCTGTTGCTTTTGGATGTAGAGTTCTATAGATGTCTGTTAGGTCCATCTGTTCTAGCATGTTGTTCAGTGCCTCTGTGTCCTTACTTATTTTCTGTCTGATGGATTTGTCCTTTGGAGTGAGTGGTGTGTTAAATTCTCCCAAAATGAATGCATTGCATTCCATTTCCTCCTTTAATTCTGTTAGAATTTGTTTCACATATATTTGTGCTCCTGTATTGGGTGCAGATATGTTTATAATTGTTATATCCTCTTGTTGTACTGAGCCGTTTATCATTATGTAATGTCCTTCTTTATCTCTTGTTACTTTCTTTATTTTGAAGTCTATTTTGTCTGATACTAGTACTGCAACACCTGCTTTTGTCTCTCTGTTGTTTGGATGAAATATCTTTTTCCATCCCTTGACATTAAGTCTGTGCATGTTTTTGGGTTTGAGGTGAGTCTCTTGTAAGTAGCATATAGATGGGTCTTGCTTTTTTATCCATTCAATTACTCTGTGTCTTTTGATTGGTGCATTCAGTCAATTTACATTTAGGGTGATTATTGAACGATATGTACTTATTTCCATTGCAGGCTTTAGATTTGTTGTTAGCAAAGGTTCAAGGTTAGCCTGTTTACTACCTTACTGTCTGACCTCACTCACTTATTGAGCTGTTATAACCACAGTCTGATGATTATTTCTTTCCCTTCTTTTTCCTCCTCCATTCATCATATGTTGGTTGTTTTGTTCTCTGTTCTTTTTAGGAGTGCTCCTATCTAGAGCAGTCCCTCTAAGATACACTGCAGAGGTGGTTTGTGGGAGGCAAATTCCCTCAACTTTTGCTTATCTGGGAATTGTTTAATCCCTCCTTCATATTTAAATGATAATAGTGCTGGATACAATATTCTTGGTTCAAGGCCCTTCTGTTTCATTGCATTAAATATATCATGCCATCCTCTTCTGGCCTGTAAGGTTTCTGTTGGGAAGTCTGATGATAGCCTGATGGGTTTTCCTTTGTAGGTTACCTTTTTATTCTCTCTGGCTGCCTTTAATACTATGTCCCTGTCCTTGATCTTTGCCATTTTAATTATTATGTGTCTTGGTTTTGACCTCTTTGGATCCAGTCTCTTGGGAGTTCTGTGTGTCTCCATAGTCTGAGTAACTATTTCCTCCCCCAGTTTAGGGAAGTTCTCAGCAATTATTTCTTCAAAGATACTTTCTATCCATTTTTCTCTGTCTTCTTCCTCTGGTACTCCTATAACACGGATATTGTTCCTTTTGGATTGGTCACACAGTTTTCTTAATATTGTTTCATTCCTGGAGATCCTTTTATCTCTCTCTGCATCAGCTTCTATGCATTCCTGTTCTCTGGTTTCTATTCCATCAATGGCCTCTTGCATCTTATACATTCTGCTTATAAATCCTTCCAGAGTTTGTTTCACTTCTGTAATCTCCCTCCGGACATCTGTAATCTCCCTCCGGACTTCATTCCTTAGCTCTTGCATATTTCTCTGCAGCTCTGTCAGCATGTTTATGATTTTTATTTTGAATTCTTTTTCAGGGAGACTGATTAGGGCTGCCTCTGCAGATACTTTCTCAGGTGTAACTATCTTGGACTGGACCATATTTTTTTGCCTTTTCATGCTGATAGCAGTGGCTGTAGGCAGGTTGTGGGTGTGTCAGCTGGGAGAAGAAAGTATTTTCCTGCTTGCTGGATGCCTTGCCCTTCTCCACTGCCTGTGATGGCTACCTGCACTCCTGTGGCAGCCACCGTGTTAATCTTCTATGCTGCTGTGGGCAGGGTGTCTGTTAGAGTAACACAGAGACCTGTGGGGAGTGGCAGGTGCACCAGGTAGGTTCACTCTTCCATGCTAGCAGTGACCCTTCTGGGCAGCTGTGTGGCAGCAACAGCCTTTGGTTCTGGCCTGGGCAGCTGTGCGTTGGGCTTGGATTCTGGTTGGTTCCTGGGAGTGCACCTGCTCCCTCTGGCTCCACTGCTAGTGCGCATGGGGCTTTACCACGCAGGCTTCTACCGGGCTCTGGCTTTACTGCCACCGGTGCACATGAGCTGCACCTAGGCTGTTTAGTCATGCCACTGCAGGCTAGCAAAAGCCTCTCCTGCAGCACACAGATCTTCTCTTGGTTCCTTCCAGCGCTTCCATCCCCTGCGCACGCTCCCACTCTCCTGCTACTGGGCCTGTGTATTGGGGTCCACGCCAGTTGGAGGAATGACTGGCAGGCTGCCTAGTCCTGTGAGGGGCTTCAGAGCTGCACTGCCTCCATTTAGCGTGCCTCAGTTTCCCCGGTATTCCCAGCTGCCAGGAAAACTTCCTCCAGCTATGGGGCCCTGTCTCTTTAAGACTTGCAGAGAGCACTCTTTTCTTTTGTCTCAGGGGCACTGGTTGCGGGGACCTCTCCATGGGTTTTGCTTTTTCGTTTCTCTAATATCCAGCACCCCGTGCACCTTGTGTCTGTGTTCTGGGTGTGGATTTCTAGAGCTGGTTGTTTAGCAGTCCTGGGCTTTCACTCCCTTCCCATTCTGACTCCTTTCTTCCCACCGGGTTTTGGGGTGGGGGAGCATTCAGTTCCCACCTGTCTGCAGCTTGTATCTTACCCCCTTCATGTGATGTTGAGTTCTTGCAGATGTAGATGTATCCTGGCTGTTGTACTGCATCCACTGGTGTCTCTTTTAGGAATAGTTGTATTTATTGTATTTTCATAAATATATATGTTTTGTGGAGGAGATTTCCTCTGAACTACTCATGCCGCCATCTTCCCGTGATCCTCTCGGGGTGCATATATCTTTGAGTCAAATATTTTGTTTTCTTCAGAAAAATTTATAGATGTGGAGTCACTCGGTCTGTGGTATTTCTATTTCTAGTTTTTTGAGGAACTCCATACTGATTTCCACAGTGGCTGCACCAATCTGTAGTCCCACCAGCATGGTAGAGGTTTCCTTTTTCTCCATATCTTTGCCAACACATATTATTTCTTATCTTTTGGATAGTGATCATTCCTTTCTATTTTTTTCCATCTATATTAATGTACAAATAATTCAATAGCCTTCTTCAAAGTTTTCCTGAGAGCTTCAAACTATACATAACTTATTATGTATATTCACTGGTATTTTACAATTTTTTGTATCATATAAAGGATATTTTTTTTATTAAATATTTTAACTATGTGTTGGTTGCATAAATAAATGGTATTGATATTTTTGTCTGCTTATTTTTTAAATCATTTTCTCCTTATTCTTTCATTGTTTGACATAGTTTTTCAGCTTTTTTACCTTTTAGGTTTTTCTGGTAAACTAACCATATCACATGTAAATAATCATATATTTATTTCCTCTTTCAAATTTGTAGATCTTAATTTTATTGTTATGTCTAATTGTTTGTTTAATATCCCTATAGTAATATTTGATAATAGAGAGATGATGAGAATGATTCTTTTAGTATTTTGAGTATATAATGGAGAAACATCAATTTTTGTCCCATTACATCTAATGTGAAGTTTGTGCTGAGTTTTAAATTTATCACGTTAAGATAACAGAGGCTTACAATATATTGTGTTTGATGTGTGGAAAGATTCTTAAGTACACACTAATGTCAAAGTAAAAGATAATCAAATGTAAATAAAAATTAAGATCTTTTGTTCATTGAAAAGGTCATGGAAAGAAAGAAAAGGCGAGCTACAGAATGGAAGACAATGGGCTAGCATACATAATAGCCTTTATATATCAGTAAGAAAAATACAACTCAATAGAGAAATAATGAACTACACACTTGATCTGAAACTTCAGAAAAGCATGTTCAACATCCAAAAAAATAATAAAAACATGGATAGGTGCATAATTTCATAAGAAAACTGCAATTCAAAACAATAATTGTTAATTAATGGCTAATTAATTAATGGTTATGTTAAATTAAAAATGTTTAAAATTTTTCAATATTAAATATTGACATCATTGATAATACCAAGTATTGCCTCAGATGCATAATAAATTAAACTCTCATATTATGCTGGAGAGATTTTAACTGATAAAATATACTTTATGAAAACATTTGAAAGAATAGAAGGTATTATCTGTATCTGTGAATGCATATATCATCATTCAGAAATTCTGTTTCTAATGATTATTTAAATCAGTGAATAACTGTATGCATCTGTGCAACAGGAGATACAAGCTGGAATGCTCTAGTTACAATCTTTATAACAACATGTAATGAAAACTATCCAAATGGCTGTCAACAGTAAGAATAGATAAGTAAATTACCAAAGAGCTATTGATAGGAACAAAAATAGACAATAAAAATAGACAAATTTGTGCACCTGATAACAATTATCAGGAATCTTACAGGCATTACTGAGATGCAAGACAAACAATAATACTTATACACTATGTGAGTCCACTTATGCACATTTCAAAACTAGGCAGAACCAAGCTCAATTATTAGGGTAAATGTGATTTCCTTTAGAGACAAAAACAAGTGAAGGACAAGAAAGGGGTTGAGGTACTGGCTGCATTTTTGTATCTATCCACTTTCAAGTGTTCACTATGTAATAACTCACTCATGTGAGTTGTGCACTCATATCCTAGGAAATTTTCTGTATGTGTTGTTATATTTCAATTTTAAGTAAGAATCTCTGTACTGACTAATCCAGACAATTTCTCCCACCATATTATGTACTTTTCAATATGTAGATTTGCATCTTTATTTTTTAATTGAAATACAGTTGCTATGCAATATTATATTTGTTTCAGGTGCACAATATAGTGCATTATATGCATTATACACATAAAAATAGTAATGCATAATATAAATGTATATACTACTTTTAATTGCTTGTGAATTATATACATTTCTAAATGTTCAGCATGATATGTACAGTTACCTCTGTCAACATACAAAGATATTAAAATATTATTGACTATGCTCCCCTTATGCTGCATTCCTATCCCTGTGAGGAATTTATTTTATAAATGTAGTTTTGTACCTATTTATCCCCTTCACTGATTTCACTCACTCCACCCTCCTTCACTCTGTCATGTATATTTTAAAAAATTAATTATTTGTTACATTAAAAATTATTTTTCACTTATAAACTCCAAAATTCCTATGTTGTCTCTGCATTTGTCTTTCCTTTTCTCCATAACCATTTTAAATTCTGTTTCCTTTTTTTTTTCTTTGAGAGGGCATCTCTCATATTTATTGATCAAATGGTTGTTAACAACAATAAAAATCAGTATAGGGCGGTCAACGCTCAATATACAATCATTAATCCATCTCAAGCCTAATTCTCGTCAGTCTCCAATCTTCTGAAGCATAACAAACAAGTTCTTACATGGTGAACGAATTCTTACATAGTGAATAAATTCTTACATGGTGAACAGTACAAGGGCAGTCATCACAGAAACTTTCGGTTTTGATCATGCAATATGACCTATAAACAATCAGGTCAAATATGAATATTCATTTGATTTTTGTACTTGATTTATATGTTGATCCCACATTTCTCCTATTATTATTATTATTTTTATTTTTAATAAAATGCTGAAGTGGTAGGTAGATGCAAGATAAAGGTAGAAAACATAGTTTAGTGCTGTAAGAAGGCAAATGTAGATGATCAGATGATCAGGTGTGTGCCTATGGACTAAGTATTAATCCAGGCTAGACAAGGGCAGCAAGACATCCACGGATGCAGAAGATTTCTCTCAAAGCAGGGGGGGGGTGAGGTTCTGAGCCTCACCTCTGTTGATCCCCAAATTCTCACCTGATGGCCCCCCTGCGACTGTGCCTGTCTTAGGTTGTTCCTCCCTTGAGGAATCTTACCCGTCTCTGGCTAACCAGTCATCTTCCGGGGCCATACAGGGAAATGTAAAGTTGGTAAGTGAGAGAGAAGCCATATTGTTTGCAAAGGTTAGCTTTTTACTTCTTTGCAGATTTATGCCCTGTGGCTTCTATGCCCAGCACTTGTCTCGAGGTATCTTTACCACCTGGAGGAATTATGATACTCGGTAAATTCGATATGAGGCACGAATTCTATTTAAGGGTTGTAATTAGGAAGGAAGAAGAAAAGCTACAGATGTAGCATATGAAGGAAACTTGGGAGGATTGATTATTTCTTTGACATATCTTCTTGTATAGTACCTTAAGTATGTATAGGTTTTAAACTACTAACTAATTTGTACACACATATTAACATAATAGGAATACGGTGACATAAACAAAGCAAATCTATAATTACCATCCATCTCCAGTGAAGACAAGAAAACCATTTAGGCACCCTAGGCATTTTTGAAAATTTATCTATGATATGATGGATATTGTCCAACTGTACTTGAAACATCAGACAAATTAAAGCAGCCCATTTCTGGGATCTGTTCACATCCCATATGTTCTTTTAACCATACATAGTCTATAGTCATGAGATTTTGGAGTGCTACAACTTGCACCCCTCCCAACTCCTGGTTGAGTTCCAACAGTACAGATCCGGTCAAATTCGTTGTCTCACTGTATGCACATGCCAGCCTAGACATCTCCCTCCTCATTCCTATGGCAAGTCCAGGAGACGGTGGGCTGGATGCAGCCACAACCGCAGCATCGTCCGGATCCCTGTGGAGGCTTTTTGATGATCATCCCCCGGCACAAGTCCTCCAGAGAGTGCTGATGCCAGAAGCTCCTCCTCATATCGTATCTTAGTTCATTTTCTGGGTATCCAAGCTAGGCCTTGATCTTCTGCGTAGAAACAAACAGACCCTTTGCCCACACTTTGACATGCCCTCTATACCACTGTGCAGAACTCATTGGAGGTCAGCACACAGTAACTGCTTTTTTTTTTTTTTTTTTTTTAATTAAGAGAAAGGAATATTATCAGAAAAGAGTACCTCCATAGCTGATCATCTGACACCCTTTAAGTGATCAACATTAAGGATATTTAAAGCATGCGTTGATCTTTGATTTACTAATAGTTTTATCCTATTAAGGAGTAATCCCCCTTTTCTTTCTTTCTTTCTTTTTTTTTTTTTTTAATTTTTAATCTACACTTACATGAAGAATACTATGTTTACTATGCTCTCCCCTATATCAGGTCCCCCCTAACAACCACATTACGGTTACTGTCCATCAGCTTAGCAAAATGTTGTAGAGTCACCACTTGTCCTCTCTGTGTTGCACAGCCCACCCTCCCCTTTCTCCCTCCGCCCCATGCATGCTAATCTTAATACCCCCTTCTTCTTCCCCCCCCTTATCCCTCCCTGCCCACCCATCCTCCCCAGTTCCTTTCCCTTTGGTACCTGTTAGTCCATTTTTGGGTTCTGTAATTCCACTGCTGTTTTGTTCCTTCAGTTTTTCCTTTGTTCCTATACTCCTCAGATGAGTGAAATCATTTGGTATTTCTCTTTCTCCGCTTGGCTTATTTCACTGAGCATAATACTCTCCAGCTCCATCCATGTTGCTGCAAATGGTTGGATTTTTCCACTTCTTATGGCTGAGTAGTATTCCATTGTGTATATGTACCACATCTTCTTTATCCATTCATCTACCGATGGACATTTAGGTTGCTTCCAATTCTTGGCTATTGTAAATAGTGCTGCGATAAACATAGGAGTGCATCTGTCTTTCTCAAACTTGATTGCTGCGTTCTTAGGGTAAATTCCAAGGAGTGGAATTCCTGGGTCAAATGGTATGTCTGTTTTGAGCATTTTGATGCACCTCCATACTGCTTTCCACAATGGTTGAACTAATTTACATTCCCACCAGCAGTGTAGGAGGGTTCCCCTTTCTCCACAGCCTCGCCAACATTTGTTGTTGTTTGTCTTTTGGATGGCAGCTATCCTTACTGGTGTGAGGTGATACCTCATTGTAGTTTTAATTTGCATTTCTCTGATAATTAGCGATGTGGAGCATCTTTTCATGTGTCTCTTGGCCATCTGTATTTCTTTTTTGGAGAACTGTCTGTTCAGTTCCTCTGCCCATTTTTTAATTGGGTTATTTGTTTTTTGTTTGTTGAGGCGTGTGAGCTCTTTATATATTCTGGACGTCAAGCCTTTATCGGATCTGTCATTTTCAAATATATTCTCCCATACTGTAGGGTTCCTTTTTGTTCTATTGATGGTGTCTTTCGCTGTACAGAAGATTTTCAGCTTGATATAGTCCCACATGCTCATTTTTGCTGTTGTTTTCCTTGCCCGGGGAGATATGTTCAAGAAGAGATCACTCATGTTTATGTCTAAGAGGTTTTTGCCCATGTTTTTTTCCAAGAGTTTAATGGTTTCATGACTTACATTCAGATCTTTGATCCATTTTGAGTTTACCTTTGTATATGGGGTTAGACAATGGTCCAGTTTCATTCTCCTACATGTAGCTGTCCAGTTTTGCCAGCACCATCTGTTGAAGAGACTGTCATTTTGCCATTGTATGTCCATGGCTCCTTTATCAAATATTAATTGACCATATATGTTTGGGTTAATTTCTGGGGTCTCTAATCTGTTCCACTGGTCTGTGGCTCTGTTCTTGTGCCAGTACCAAATTGTCTTGATTACTATGGCTTTGTAGTAGAGCTTGAAGTTGGGGAGTGAGATCCCCCCTACTTTATTCTTCTTTTTCAGGATTGCTTTGGCTATTCGGGGTCTTTGGTGTTTCCATATGAATTTTTGAATTATTTGTTCCAATTCATTGAAGAATGTTGCTGGTAATTTGAGAGGGATTGCATCAAATCTGTATATTGCTTTGGGCAGGATGGCCATTTTGACGATATTAATTCTTCCTAGCCACGAGCATGGGATGAGTTTCCATCTGTTAGTGTCCCCTTTAATTTCTCTTAAGAGTGACTTGTAGTTTTCAGAGTATAAGTCTTTCACTTCTTTGGTTAGGTTTATTCCTAGGTATTTTATTCTTTTTGATGCAATGGTGAATGGAATTGTTTTCCTGATTTCTCTTTCTATTGATTCGTTGTTAGTGTATAGGAAAGCTACAGATTTCTGTGTGTTAATTTTGTATCCTGCAACTTTGCTGTATTCCGATATCAGTTCTAGTAGTTTTGGAGTGGAGTCTTTAGGGTTTTTTATGTACAGTTTCATATCATCTGCAAATAGTGACAGTTTAACTTCTTCTTTACCAATCTGGATTCCTTGTATTTCTTTGTTTTGTCTGATTGCCGTGGCTAGGACCTCCAGTACTATGTTAAATAACAGTGGGGAGAGTGGGCATCCCTGTCTGGTTCCCGATCTCAGTGGAAATGCTTTCAGCTTCTTGCTGTTCAGTATAATGCTGGCTGTGGGTTTATCATATATGGCCTTTATTATGTTGAGGTACTTGCCCTCTATTCCCATTTTGCTGAGAGTTTTTATCATGAATGGATGTTGAATTTTGTCAAATGCTTTTTCAGCATCTATGGAGATGATCATGTGGTTTTTGTCTTTCTTTTTGTTGATGTGGTGGATGATGTTGATGGATTTTCGAATGTTGTACCATCCTTGCATCCCTGGGATGAACCCCACTTGGTCATGGTGTATGATCCTTTTGATATACTGTTGAATTCTGTTTGCTAATATTTTATTGAGTATTTTTGCATCTACATTCATCAGGGATATTGGTCTGTAATTTTCTTTTTTGGTGGGGTCTTTGCCTGGTTTTGGAATTAGGGTGATGTTGGACTCATAGAATGAGTTTGGGAGTATTCCCTCTTCTTCTATTTTGTGGAACACTTTAAGGAGAATGGGTATTATGTCTTCTCTGTGTGTCTGATAAAATTCCGAGGTAAATCCGTCTGGCCCCGGGGTTTTGTTCTTGGGTAGTTTTTGATTACTGTTTCAATTTTTTTGCTTGTAATTGGTTTGTTTAACTTTTGTGTTTCTTCCTTGGTCAGTCTTGGGAGGTTGTATTTTTCTAGGAAGTTGTCCATTTCTTCTAGGTTTTCCAGCTTATTGGCATATAGGTTTTCATAGTAGTCTTTAATAATTCTTTGTATTTCTGTGGAGTCTGTCGTGATTTTTCCATTCTCATTTCTGATTATGTTGATTTGTGTTGACTCTCTTTTTCTCTTAATAAGTTGGGCTAGAGGCTTATCTATTTTGTTTATTTTCTCAAAGAACCAGCTCTTGGTTTCGTTGATTTTTGCTATTGTTTTATTCTTCTCAATTTTGTTTATTTCTTCTCTGATCTTTATTATGTCCCTCCTTCTGCTGACTTTAGGCCTCCTTTGTTCTTCTTTTTCCACTTTTACTAATTGTGATGTTAGACTATTCATTTGGGATTGTTCTTCCTTCTTCAAGTGTGCCTGGATTGCTATATACTTTCCTCTTAAGACTGCTTTCGCTGCATCCCACAGAAGTTGGGGCTTAGTGTTGTTGTTGTCATTTGTTTCTATATATTCCTTGATCTCTATTTTGATTTGTTCATTGATCCATTGATTATTTAGTAGCATGTTGTTAAGCCTCCATGTGTTTGTGAGCCTTTTTGTTTTCTTTGTAGAATTTATTTCTACTTTCATACCTTTGTGGTCTGAAAAATTGGTTGGTAGAATTTCAATATTTTGGAATTTACTGAGGCTCTTTCTGTGAGCTAGTATGTGGTCTATTCTGGAGAATGTTCCATGTGCACTTGAGAAGAATGTATATCCTGTTGCTTTTGGATGTAGAGTTCTATAGATGTCTATTAGGTCCATCTGTTCTACTGTGTTGTTCAGTGCCTGTGTGTCTTTACTTATTTTCTGCCCGGTGGATCTATCCTTTGGGGTGAGTGGTGTGTTGAAGTCTCCTACAATGAATGCATTGCAGTCTATTTCCCTCTTTAGTTCTGTTAGTATTTGTTTCACATATGCTGGTGCTCCTGTATTGGGTGCATATATATTTAGAATGGTTATATTCTCTTGTTGGACTGAGCCCTTTATCATTATGTAGTGTCCTTCTTTATCTCTTGTTACTTTCTTTGTTTTGAAGTCTATTTTGTCTGATATTAGTACTGCAACCCCTGCTTTCTTCTCACTGTTGTTTGCCTGAAATATGTTTTTCCATCCCTTGACTTTTAGTCTATGCTTATCTTTGGGTTTAAGGTGAGTTTCTTGTAAGCAGCATATAGATGGGTCTTGCTTTTTTATCCATTCTATTACTCTATGTCTTTTGATTGGTGCATTAAGTCCATTTACACTTAGGGTGACTATTGAGAGATATGTACTTATTGCCATTGCAGGCTTTAGATTCGTGGTTACCAAAGGTTCAAGGTTAGCTTCTTTAGTATCTTACTGCCTAACTTAGCTCGCTTATTGAGCTGTTATATACACTGTCTGGAGAGTCTTTTCTTCTCTCCCTTCTTATTCCTCCTCCTCCATTCTTCATATGTTGTGTGTTTTATTCTGTGCTCTTTTTAGGGGTGCTCCCATCTAGAGCAGTCCCTGTAGGATGCCCTGTAGAGGTGGTTTGTGGGAAGCAAATTCCCTCAGCTTTTGCTTGTCTGGGAATTCTTTGATCCCACCATCATATTTAAATGATAGTCGTGCTGGATACAGTATCCTTGGTTCAAGGCCCTTCTGTTTCATTGCATTAAGTATATCATGCCATTCTCTTCTGGCCTGTAGGGTTTCTGTTGAGAAGTCTGATGTTAGCCTGATTGGTTTTCCTTTATAGGTGACCTTTTTCTCTCTAGCTGCCTTTAAAACTCTTTCCTTGTCCTTGATCCTTGCCATTTTAATTAATATGTGTCTTGGTGTTGTCCTCCTTGGATCCTTTCTTTTGGGTGTTCTGTGTAATTCCATGGTCTGTTCGATTATTTCCTCCCCCAGTTTGGAGAAGTTTTCAGCAATTATTTCTTCAAAGACACTTTCTATCCCTTTTCCTCTTTCTTCCTCTTCTGGTATCCCTATAATACGAATGTTATTCCTTTTGTATTGGTCACATATTTCTCTTAGTGTTGTTTCATTCCTGGAGATCCTTTTATCTCTCTCTATGTCAGCTTCTATACGTTCCTGCTCTCTGGCTTCTATTCCTTCAGTGGCCTCTTGCATCTTATCAATTCTGCTTATAAATCCTTCCAGGGATTGTTTCACTTCTGTGATCTCTTTCCTGACATCTGTGATCTCCTTCCGGACTTCATCCCACTGCTCTTGCATTTTTCTCTGCATCTCATCCCACTGCTCTTGCATTTTTCTCTGCATCTCATCCCATTGTTCTTGCATTTTTCTCTGCATCTCTGTCAGCATGTTCATGATTTTTATTTTGAATTCTTTTTCAGGAGGACTAGTTAGGTCTGTCTCCTTCTCAGGTGTTGTCTCTGTGATCTTTGTCTGCCTGTAGTTTTGTCTTTTCATGGTGATAGAGATAGTTCGCGAGCTGGTACAAGTGACCGCTGGAAGAGCTTCCTTTCTTGTTGGCTTGTAGCCTTTTCCTGGGAGACTAGCGACCTCTAGTTGCTTGTGCTGGGCAGCTGTGCACAGACAGGGCTTCTGCTTCCTGCCTAGTTGCTTTGGGGTTTATCTCCGCTGTTGCTGTGGGCTTGGCCTGGCTGGGGCTGTTCCTCCAAAATGGTGGAGCCCCGTTGGAGGGGGAGCGGCCAGGAGGCTATTTATCTCCATAAGGGGCCTCTGTGCTCCCTGCTGCCCAGGGGGTTAGAGTGCCCAGAGATCCCCAGATTCCCTGCCTCTGGTCTAAGTGACCTGTCCTGCCCCTTTAAGACTTCCAAAAAGCACTCTCCAAACCAAAACAACAACAGCAACAATGAGAGAGGGAACAGAAAGAAAGAAAAAAAAAAAAATGGAAAAAACAAGTGATTTTTTTTTTTTTTTTTTTTGTCCTCAGGTGCCGGTCCCAGGCACCCGCTCACTGGTCCTGCTGCCCTGTCTCCCTAGCACCAGGGTCCCTGTCCTTTCAAGGCTTCCAAAAAGCACCCCCCCACCGGTCCCGCAGGGAAGGAACGCTCTATATTCTTTGTCCTCAGGCACTGGTCCCAGGCACCCACTCACTAGTCCCGCCGCCCTGCCTCCCTAGCACCAGGGTCCCTGTCACTTTTAGGCTTCCAAAAAGCACTCGCAGAAAAGAGAAAAAAAAAAGGGGAAAAACGCGTGATTTCCTCTGTCCTCAAGTGCCGGTCTCAGGCACCCGCCCACCGGTCCCGCAGGGAAAAACGTGGGATATTCTTTGTCCTCAGGCGCCGGTCCCAGGCACCTGCTCACCAGTCCCACCACCCTGCCTCCCTAGCACCAGGGTCCCTGTCCCTTTAAGGCTTCCAAAAAGCACTCACCAAAAAGAGAAAAGAAAAAAAGGGGGAAAACGCGCGATTTCCGCCGTCCTCAGGCACTGGTCTCAGGCACCTTCCTGCCGGTCCCGCAGGGAGAAACGCGGGATATTCTTTGTCCTCAGGCGCCGTTCCCAGGCACCTGCTCACCGGTCCCGCCACCCTGCCTCCCTAGCAACAGGGGCCCGTCCCTTTAAGGCTTCCAAAAAGCGCTCGCCAAAAATAAAAAAACCGCTCCGGTTTCTTTCCACCCACCGGGAGCCGGGGGGAGGGGCGCTTGGGTCCCGCCGGGCCGGGGCTTGTATCTTACCCCCTTTGCAAGGCGCTGGGTTCTTGCAGGTGTGGATGTGGTCTGGATGTTGTCCTGTGTCCTGTGGTCTCTATTTTAGGAAGATTTTTCTTTGTTATATTTTCATAGCTCTATGTGTTTTTGGGAGGAGATTTCCACTGCTCTACTCACGCCGCCATCCTGGCTCCACCTCCTCTGTTTCCTTTTAATACTTTTCTTGTGTCTATACTTTTCTATCTTTATTGGGCATTTCATACTGGTTATTTTCCTACATATTTCTTCCTATTTGCTTTAATATAAGGAATTAATTTTCCCATCATTTTTTCAGTTCTACCAGCTTCTACTGCATATACACACATATATTTTTAAACTTTTTCTAAATGCTTGTGAATATGCTTTGTTGTCTTATTCAAATATATGATGGATTCAGAATTATTAAACTTGAAATTCAATTCCACTTCTACGGATTTACTCACAAAAATCAAAATCTATGATCCAAAAAGATATATGCAGCCTATGTTTGTTGCTGCATTATTTAAAATAGCCAAGGTATGGAAGCCACCTAAGTGTCCATCAGTAAATAAATGGATAAGGACGATGTGGTACTTAACACACAATGGAATATTATTCAGCCATAAAAAGAAAGAAATCCTGCCATTCACAACAACATGGATGGAGCTAGGGGATATTATCCTCAGTGAAATAAGCCAGGCAGAGAAAGACAAATAACACAGGATTACACTTATTTGTGGAAGGTAAATACAAAGCAAAACAGAATGAACAAAACATGTCTACTGATGCATAGACACTGAGAAGTGACTGGTGATTGCCATGGGGAAGGGTTTGGGGTGGGTGGGTGAGGAAAGGGAGGGATAAAGGGGCTCAAAAATTCTCTATCATAATGTAAATTGGTCACGGGATAGAAGTGCAGGCATGGAAAATACAGCCAATGGTGCTGTAACTTCTTCCTATGCTGACAGACAGTAACTGCACTAAGTGGTGGTGAGGATCTAACAATATGGGTAACAGTTGAACCACTGTGCTGTATGCCTGAAACTAATATAAAATTGTATATAAAAATATTTTCATCCATTTCTAGCGATTTTTCTTGAATGTGTTTTGTTGGTAAGTTTCCGTGCATTTTTCCTCCCACCTACTGTTGGGTGGTATTGTTATATGGATGATTTTTAAAAGTTTTTAAAATATTACTTATTTTCAAAACATGATATTTCTGGTCTGATGTTTGGAAGAATGAGGAGACCTCTGGAGGATGAGGAGAAATCCAGACTAGGATTGCAGTCTATCCAGGTTTCATAAAGCAAACTCTCCCCATTCACCATTTCTCTTTCTGGCTATGTTGCTTTCTCAGTAGGAATGAAAAAAAATAATTGCTGTTGCTAGACTGCTTCCAGGCCCAAAACTTTTATTGTTATTATTATATTTTAATCCATGCACTTTTGAGCATCCCACTGCAAACAGATTCAGGTTGCTCACCTTAGTTGGTTCTGTCAGCTTTTGGGAATGTATTTCTGCCTGCTCTTTCTCCTCTTGGTGTCCTCATCACCTATTTCTCTGTCTAGGTCGTGTGATCTCTCAGGTCCTTCCTGCATAGAATGTCTCACCTGTGCCCATCTACACCTTTCTTTGATGAGTAGGAACTTTGAACTTCTCTCTTTTTCTGAAAGTCTAAATAGTCACAAAATCTCAATTATAATCTATATTAGTCATGGGAACAAAGTACAACATAGTCAAATGGCTCTGCAATATCTTTCTATGTTGGCAGATAGTAACTGCATTAGTTGTGGTGAACATTTAATAATGTAGATAACCATTGATATCTGTATTGCATGTTTGAGACCAATATATTATTACATATCAGCTTTATACCAATAAAAAATACTTGAAAAGAATAAAGGAAAAGATAGTGTTCAAACCATCAGTATAAAGCATCTGTTTTATATTACATATGAGTTTTTTGTGAATTCTGTATTATCAGCAAATAATAACTATCATAAATGCTTACTTCAGTTTTGTCTTATATAAATTACATAGTTATCTATGTATCTATGCACTTATCTGACTGTGCTATGGCATTTATAAAATATATTTCAGTGTAAAACATTCAGGTACTTATGTGTTTGATGGAAAATTGCATTTCTATCAAGAAGAGGACTAAATAGGGGAGTATACACTATTCACTGATATTATTCTATAGTAATTTATATTAAGTAACCATTACTGGAATATCCAACTGATGTAACATGACTTCTACCAATGCAATGGAAGATTGGGATTAGTTAGTTCCTTAGAACATCACCCAGAGGACTCAGGTAACTTTGAATATTAGTGATAAGTATTAATCTTATGAAAAAAGAAGTAAATGTAGAACACAATTTTTATGTATAATAAGTTTTCTCTTTTTCCAGGCATACAGTCTGAAATCCACTAATTGATTTTCTTTAAAAATCAAGGATTGAAATATGAAAATATGAAATATGTTGGATTAACATTATTAAGAATAATGCCTTAGGGAAAAGAAGAAAAGCTTCTCCAGTCCCCCATGGATATATGTTAATCTTTGCAGATGTCTTTATGTCATTTGTGCATTGATCCAGTTTAATGAAAAGTGCTATGTGGGAAGGAGTCAGTGTGTTTTGAACAGCATATCTGAAGATAAGCATCACATCTTCCTTCTTGTAAGAGCTTTCCTATTGGATTTATGGATCAGGTTATATGTTATTAATTGTGCTATTGCACTTTCTTGATACTGAGATTTTCTTAAACAAAACTTTATTATCATTTTGGTTATTATGCCTTTATCCATTATGACAGTTAAAGGACTGGTTTGTCTTATGGGTTGAACTGTATCCTCCCCGAATTCATATGTTGAAGTCCTGACCCACAGCATCTCAGAACGTGACTGTTGAGAGATAAGTTCTTTATAGGTAATTAAGTTAGAATGAGGCTAGTATGGTGGTCCCTCATCCAATGTGATTGGCAGCCTAATAAGAAGAAGAAATTAGGAAACAGACTTTCAGAGGGAAATCCATTTGAAAACAGAAAGGAGAAGAGAGCCAAAGAGAGGCCTCAGAGAATCCAACCTTGCTTACAGCTTGATTTCAAATTTCTACTCCCAGAACTGTGAGAAAATAAATTTGGGTAGTTTGAGCCTCTCAGAGTGGATTTTATGGGAACCTTAGCAAATAAATACAGTTTGTAGGTAATTTGTGGATATTGGTGTAGATAGAAGTAACAATACATAGATGGTCGGGGCAGGTAGGGGATAAAAAAAACTGATGTCTCTGGAATCTTAGTTGGAAGAGATATTGTGCCTTCTTTCTAAGATGCCACAACTAACTTGACAAAATCTCTAACCATAACCTACTGTGATCTACACTCTCTATCCCATACCAGCCTCTGGGAGATGTCTCGAATCAGTTTATGCCACCTGGGAGAGACGTCCAGAGTCTCAGACCTGAGGTTCTCACTGCAGTGTTATTTACTAATATGGGAGTGTGCATTTAAATGTGGTTTTAGGTCACTAGACCCAGCTGTGACCTTGAAAGGGTGATTGAAACCCCTAAAACAATCTGAATCTCACCTTCACTGATACTTATTTTCTTTAAATCAAAAAGTCGAAAAAAAAAAGAATCTCCATGGATTCACTGTCATACTAATAATATGTATTGTTTTCTGCTCCTTCTGTATTCCTCTATTTTTGTAGTTTTAATAATATTTATACAACTTTACTTCTTCATTTCGCATAATACAACTTACATTTTTCACATTCTTAAGTTACTTCTTATTCATTCAGTTTAAACGTAGAATGAAGTTTCACATGAAAAAACAATGTGGTTACTACATTTACCCATATTATCAAGTTCCAACATATGCCCCAATGCAGTCACTGTCCATCAGCGTAGTAAGATGCCACAGATCCACTGTATGCTTTCTCTGTGCTACACTGTTCTCCCCGTGACCCCTCACACCATGTGTACTAAACATAATGCCCTTCAGTCCCCTTCTCCCTCCCTCCCCACCCACCCTCCCACACCCCTCACCTAGCTCATTCTTGGAATCTCCGAGTCTGCTGCTATTTTGTTCCTTCTGTTTTGCTTCATTGTTATAGTCCACAAACTGGGGAAATTATTTGGCATTTGTTTTTCTCCAACTGGCTTATTTCACTGAACATAATGTTCTCCAGCTTCATCCATGTTGTTCCAAATGATAGAATTTGTTTCTTTGTTATGGTCGAACAGTATTACATTGAGTTTATGCACCAAATCTTCTTTATCCATTCATCTACTGATGGACACTTAGATTGCTTCCATTTCTTGGCTATTGTAAGAAGTCCCGTGATAAACATAGGGGTTCATATGTATTTTTGAATCTGAGAAGTTGTATACTTTGGATAAATTTCAAGTAGTGGGATTCCTAGGTCAAATGGTATTTCTACTTTGAGATTTTTGAGGAACCTCTGTATTGCTTTCCATAATGGTTGAACTAACTTACATTCCCACAAGCAGCGTAGGAGGGTTCCCCTTTCTCTGCATCCTCACCAGCATTTGTTGTTCTTAGACTTTTCGATGCTGAGCATCCTTACTGGTGTGAGGTGATATCTTATTGTGGTTTTAATTTGCATTTCCGTGATGATTAGTGATGTGGAGCATCTTTTCATGTGTCTGTTACACATCTGAATTCCTTCTTTGGAGAACTGTCTCTTCATATCCTCTGCTCATTTCTTAATCGGGTTATTTGCTTTTTGGGTGTTGATATGTGTAAGTTCTTTATATATTTTGGATGTTAACCCCTTATGAGATATGTCATCTACAAATATATTCTCCCATATTTTAGGATGCCTTTTTGTTCTGTTGATGGTGTCTTTTGGGCACATAGGATTTTTAAAGAAGTTGCTGTTCTAGTTATTGTTGCAATGAACATATGAAATGTCTTTTTATTGTTTTCAGATGCCTGGCTATAATAATCCATAAGCCTTGTCATCCTGAGAGGCTGAGTGCATTTCTCCTGCCTGTTTCACAACAATGTTCTCAGCATGACCACTCACCAGGCAATAGATCTGGATAAGCCCTTTACCACGTGTCCAACAGAGAGTGATCTCTAATTCTGCTGAATTAATTTAAGATGTTCTGTTATACAATACATGACTCTCTGCTTACAAGGAGGAAAAGCATAGAAAAGCAATATCTTCTCTTTAAAAATACAGCATATAAATGTTTTATATAGATGTAACCTATGTTTCATATTTATCAGGAGAATAAGAATAGAAAAAAAATCTTTGTTTGTTGAAGTATAAATATAAACTAGTACTTTTGGTGGCTTCTTAGATCCCATAATAAAATATATACTGGATCAGGTGGAGCCAAGATGTCAGTGTGAGTAGAGCAGCGGAAATCTCCTCCCAAAACCACATATATTTGTGAAAATATAACAAAAACAACTCTTCCTAGAAGAGAGACCAGAGGACACAGGATAACATCCAGACCACATCCACACCTGCGAGAACCCAGCACCTCGCGAAGGGGGTAACATATAAGCTGCAGCCCGGTGGGACCTGAGTGCCCCTCACCCCAGCTCTGGGCAGGAGAAGAGGAGATGGAGCGGGGAGGGAGAGGGAGTCCATGACTGCTAGTCACCCAGCACTAGCCATTCGCACCAGAGCACAGACACAGTGCATGCATGGGGTCCTGGATATGAGGGAAACTGGACCGCAAGAAGTGTGAGCGGGTCACTGAGGCTGGCGCCCAGTCACAAAGAAAAGTGAGCGGCTTTTTTTTTTAAATTACTTATTTATTTATTTGTTTATTTATATATATATATATTAATTTTTTTTAGGAGTGCTTTTTGGAAGTCTTAAAGGGACAGAGACCCCAAAAGTGGATGGAAGCATCCCAGGACACTTAGTCCAGCAGCAGGGAATCTGGGAATCACTGGGCACTCTAACTCCCTGGGTAGCAGGGAGCACACAGGCCCCTCACGGAGATAAATAGCCTCCCGGCTGCTCCCCGTCCAACAGGGCTCCACCATATTGGAGCAGCAGCCCGAGGCAAGCCCCACCCACAGCAAGAGCAGAGATAAACTCCATAGAAGCCGGGCAGGAAACAGAAGCCCTGTCTTTGCGCAGCTGCCCAGCACAAGCCACTAGAGGTTGCAGTTCTCCCAGGAGAGGAAGGCCACAAACCAACAAGAAAAGTTCTTCCAGCCATCACTCATACCAGCTCTGCAGACTATCTCTATCACAATTAAAAGGCAAAATTACAGGCAGACAAAGATCACAGAGTCAACACCTGAGAAGGAGACAGACCTAACCAGTATACCTGAAAAAATAAAATAAAATAAAATACATAAACATGCTGACGGAGATGCAGAGAAATATACAAGAGCTAAGGGGTGAAGTACAGAGGGAGATTACAGGTGCCTGGAAAGAGATTACAGAAGTGAAACAAACTCTGGAAGGATTTATGAGCAGAATGGATAAGGTGCAAGAGGTCATTGATGGAATAGAAACCAGAGAACAGGAACGCATAGAAGCTGACATAGAGAGAGATAAAAGGATCTCCAGGAATGAAACAATATTAAAATAACTGTGTGACCAATCTAAAAGGAACAATATCCATATTATAGGGATAACAGAAGAAGAAGAGAAAGAAAAAGGGATAGAAAGTGTCTTTGAAGAAATAATTGCTGAAAAATTCCCCAAACTGGGGGAGGAAATAATCAAACAGACCAAAGGAAATATACAGAGCTACCAACAGAAAGGACCCAAGGAGGACAACACCAAGACACCTAATAATTAAAATGGTAAAGATCAAGGACAAGGAAAGAGTTTTAAAGGCAGCTAGAGAGAAAAAGGTCACCTATAAAGGAAAACCCATCAGGCTATCATCAGACTTCTTGACAGAAACCTTACAGACCAAAAGAGAATGGTATGATATATTTAATGCAAGGAAACAGAAGGACCTTGAACCAAGGATACTGCATCCAGCACGATTATAATTTAAACATGATGGAGGGATTAAACAATTCCCAGACAAGCAAAAGTTGAGGGAATTTGCCTCCTACAAACTACCTCTACAGGGAATCTTACAGGGACTGCTTTAGATGGGAGCACTCTTAAAAAGAGCACAGAAAAAAACACCCAACATTTGAAGAAAGGAGGAGGCAGAATAAGAAGGGAGAGAAGAAAAGAATCTCCAGACAGTGTATAACAGCTCCATAAGCAAGCTAAGTTAGACAGTAAGATACTAAAGAGGATAACCTTGAACCTTTGGTAACCACGAATCAAAGCCTGCAATGACAATAAGTACATATCTTTCAATAGTGACCCTAAATGTAAATGGACTGAATGAACCAATTAAAAGACACAAAGTAATAGAATGGATAAAAAAGCAAGACCCATCTATATGCTGCTTACAAGAAACTCACCTCAAACCCAAAGACATGCACAGACTAAAAGTCAAGGGATGGAAAAACATATTTCAGGCAAACAGCAGAGAGAAGAAAGCAGGGGTTGCAGTACTAATATCAGACAAAATAGACTTTGAAACAAGGAACGTAACAAGAGAGAAAGAAGGACATTGCACAATGATAAAGTGCTCAGTCCAACAAGAGGATATAACCATTCTAAATATATATGCACCAAACACAGGAGCACCAACATATGTGAAACAAATACTAAAGGGGGAAATAGACAGCAATGCATTCATTTTAGGAGATTTCAACATGCCACTCACCCCAAAGGATAGATCTACCAGGCAGAAAATAAGTAAGGACATGGAGGCACTTAACAATACAGTAGAACAGATGGACCTAATAGACATCTATAGAACTCTACATCCAAAAGCAACAGTATACATTCTTCTCCAGTGCATAAGGAACATTCCCCAGAATAGACCACATACTAGCTAACAAAAAGAGCCTCAGTAAATTCCAAAATATTGAAATTCTACCAACCAACTTTTCAGAACACAAAGGTATAAAACTAGAAATAAATTCTACAAAGAAATCAAAAAGGCTACAAACACATGGAGGCTTAACAACCTGCTCCTAAATAGTCAATGGATTGATAAACAAATTAAAATAGAGATCAAGGAATATATGGAAACAAATGACAACAACACAAAGCCCCAACTTCTGTGGGAAGCAGCAAAAGTTGTCTTAATAGGGAAGTATATAGTGATCCAGGAACACTTGAAGAAGGAAGAACAATCCCAAATGAATAGTCTAACATCACAATTATCGAAACTGGAAAAAGAAGAACAAATGAAGCCTAAAGTCAGCAGAAGGAGGGACATAATAAGGATCAGAGAAGAAATAAACAAAATTGAGTAGAATAAAACAATAGCAAAAATCAATGAAACCAAGAGCTCGTTCATTGAGGAAATAAACAAAATAGATAAGCCTCTAGCCAACCTTATTAAGAGAAAAAGAGAATCAACACAAATCAACAGAATCAGAAATGAGAATGGAAAAATCCTGACAGACTCCACAGAAATACAAAGAATTATTAAAGACTACTATGAAAACCTATATGTCAACAAGCTGTAAAACCTAGAAAAAATGGACAACTTCCTAGAAAAATACAACCTTCCAAGACTGACCAAGGAAGAAACACAAATGTTAAACAAACCAATTACGAGCAAAGAAATTGAAATGGTAATCAAAAAACTACCCAAGAATAAAAACCCCTGGGCCAGATGGATTTACTTTGGAATTGTATCAGATATACAGAGAAGACATAATACCCATTCTCCTTAAAGTTTTCCAAAAAATAGAAGAGGAGGGAATACTCCCAAACTCATTCTATGAAGCCAACATCACCCTAATACCAAAACCAGGAAAAGACCCCACCAAAAAAGAAAATTACAGACCAATATCCCTGATGAATGTAGATGCAAAAATACTTAATAAAATATTAGCAAACAGAATTCAACAGCATATCAAAAGGATCGTACACCATGACCAAGTGGGATTCATCCAAGGGATGCAAGGATGGTACAACATTCGAAAATCTAACAACATCATCCACCACATCAACAACAAGAAGGAAAAAAACCACACGATCATCGCCGTAGATGCTGAAAAAGCATTTGAAGAAATTCAACATCCATTCATGATAAAAACTCTCAGCAAAATGGGCATAGAGGGCAATTACCTCAACATAGTAAAGGCCATATAAGATAAACCCACAGCCAACATTATACTGAACGATGAGAAGCTGAAAGATTTTCCTCTGAGATCGGGAACAAGACAGGGATGCCCACTCTCCCCACTGTTATTTAACATAGTGCTGGAGGTCCTAGCCATGGCAATCAGACAAAACAAAGAAATACATGGAATCCATATTGGTAAATAAGAAGTTAAACTGTCACTATTTTCAGAAGACATGATATTGTACATAAAAAAACTCTAAAGACTCCACTCCAAAACTACTAGCTCTGATGTTGGAATACAGCGAGTCGCAGGATACAAAATTAACACACAGAAATCTGTGGCTTACCTATACACTAACAATGAACCAATAGAAAGAGAAATCAGGAAAACAACTCCATGAACAATTGCATCAAAAAGAGTAAAATACCTAAGAATAAACCTAACCAAAGAAGTGAAAGACCTATACCCTGAAAACTACAAGTCACTCTTAAAAGAAATTAAAGGGGACACTAACAAATGGAAACTCATGCCATGCTCTTGGCTGGGAAGAATTAATATCGTCAAAATGGCCATCCTGCCCATAGCAATATACAGATTTGATGCAATCCCTATCAAATTACCAGCAATGTTCTTCAATGAACTGGAACAAATAGTTAAAAAATTCATATGGATACATCAAAGACCCCGAATAGCCAAATCAATCCTGAGAAAGAAGAATAAAGTAGGGGGTTATCTCACTCCCCAAGTTCAAGCTCTACTACAAAGCCCTATTAATCAAGACAATTTGTTACTGGCACAAGAACAGAGCCACAGACCAGTGGAACAGATTAGAGACTCCAGACATTAACCCAAACATATATGGTCAATTAATATATGATAAAGGGGCCATGGACATACAATGGAGAAATGACAGTCTCTTCAACAGATGGTGCTGGCAAAACTGGACAGCTACATGTAGGAGAATGAAACTGCACTATTGTCTAACCCCATATACAAAAGTAAATTCAGAATGGATCACCAATCTGAATGTAAGATAGGAAATCATAAAACTCTTAGAAAAAAACATAGGCAAAACATCTTAGACATAAATATGAGTGACCTTTCTTAAACATATCTCCCAGAGCAAGGAAAACAACAGAAAAATGAACAAGTGTTACTATATTAAGCTGAAAAGCTTCTGTAAAGCAAAAGACACCATCAATAGAACAAAAAGGTACCTTACAGTATGGGAGAAGATATTTGTAAATGACAGATCCAATAAAGACTTGACATCCAAAATATATAAAGAGCACACCCACCTCAACAAACAAAAAACAAATAATCCAATTAAAAAATGGGCAGAAGAACTGAACAGACAGTTCTCCAAAAAAGAAATACACATGGCCAACAGACATATGAAAAGATGCTGCACATTGCTAATTATCAGAGAAATGCAAATTAAAACCACAGTGAGGTATCACCTCACACCAGTAAGGATGGCTACCAGCTAAAAGACAAGCAACAACAAATGTTGGCGAAGTTGTGGAGAAAGGGGTACCCTCCTATACTGCTGGGGGGAATGTAAATTAGTTCAACCATTGTGGAACACAGTACGGAGTTTCCTTAAAATCCTCAAAATAGACTTACCATTTGACCCAGGAATTCCACTCCTAGGAATTTACCCTAAGAATGCAGCACTCAAGTTTGAGAAAGACAGATGCACCCCTATGTTTATTGCTGCACTATTTACAATAGCCAAGAATTGGAAGCAACCTAAGTGTCCAACAGTAGATGAATGGATAAAGAAAATGTGGTACATATATACAATGGAATATTATTCAGCCATAAAAAGAAAACAAATCCTACCATTTGCAACAACATGGATGGAGCTAGAGGGTATTATGCTCATTGAAATAGGCCAAGGGGAGAAAGAGAAATACCGAATGATTTCACTCATCTGTGGAGTATAAGAACAAAGGAAAAACTGAAGGAACAAAACAGCAGCAGAATCACAGAACCCAAGAATGGACTAACACATATCAAAGGGAAAGAGACTGTGGAGGATGGGTGGGTAGGGAGGAATAAGAGGGGGGAAGAAGAAAGGGGGTATTATGATTAGCATACAAAATGTGGGGGGTGGGAGAAAGGGGAGGGCTGTGCAACACAGAGAAGAGAAGTAGTGATTCTACAACATTTTGCTATGCAGATGGGCAGTGACTGTAATGGGGTTTGTGGGGGGGACTTGGTATAGGGGAGAGCCTAGTAAACATAATGTTCTTCATGTAATTGTAGATTAATGATAACAAAAAAAAGGAAGAAAAGTGGGATTACTCCCTGATAGGATAAAACTAAGTGCAAATCACCAATTTAAATATCCTTAATTTTTATCATTTAAAGGGTGTCAGATGATCAGCTATGGAAGTACATTTTTCTGATAATATTCCTTTCTCTTAAAAAAACACATGCAGTTCCTGTGTGGTGATCTCCAATAAGTTCTTCACAATGGTATAAAGGGCATATCAAAGTGTGGGCAAAGGGTTTGTTTGCATTTATACAGAGGATCAAAGCCTAATTTGGCTACCCAGAAAACGAATTAAGATACAATATGAGGAAGAACTTCCAACATCAACATTCTCTGGAAAAGTCATTCCAGAAGATGATCATCAAAAAACTTCAACAAAAATCCTGGCACTGTTTTAGTTGTAGCTGCATTCATCCCACCAGTTCCTGGACTTGCCATTGGAATGAAGAAGGAGATATCTAAGCTGGCCTATGCATACAGTAAAACAACAAATTTGACTGGATCTATACTGTCGGAACTCAACCAAGCATTAGGAGAAGTGTAAGTTTTAGCGCTCCAAAATCTTGCAACTACAGACTACCTACTGTGAAAAGAACATATGGGATGTGAACAGTTTTCAGGAATGTGTTGTTTTAATTTGTCTGATTGTTCTCAAAATATTCAAATTCTGTTAGACAATATCCATCATATCATTGATAAGTTTTCACAAATGCCTAGTGCGCCTAACTGGTTTTCTTGGTTTCACTGGAGATGGCAGGTAATTGTCAGTCTGCTTTGGTTATATAGCTGTATTCCTATTATGTTAATGTGCACACGCAATTTACTTAGTTATTTAAAAACTATACACACTTATGTTACACTACAAGAAGATATGTCAAAGAAATAATCAATCTTCCCATGTTTTCTTCTGTCTGCTACTTCTATAGTTTCTCTTCTTCCTTCATAATTACAGCCCCTAAGTAGAATTCGTGCCTCATATAGAAATTACCGAGTATCATAATTCTTCCAAGTGGTAAAGATACCTCAAGACAAATGCAGGGCATAGAAGCCACAGGGCATAAATCTGGAAAGAAGTAAAAAACTAACCTTTTCAAACAATATTGCTTCTCTCTCACTTACCAACTTTACATTTCCCTGTATGGCCACAGAAGATGACTGGTGAGCCAGAGTCGGGTAAGATTCCTCAAGGGAGGAGCAACCTAAGACAGGCCAGTTGCAGTGGGGCCATCAGGTGAGAAATTGGGGATCAACAGAGGTGAGGCTTAGAACTTCACCCACCCTGTTTTGAGAGAAATCTTCTGCATCTGTGGATGTTTTGTTGCCCTTGTCTAGCTTGGATTAATACTTAGTCTATAGGCACACACCTGATCATCTACATTTGCCCTCTTACAGCACTAAGCTGTTTTCTACCTTTATCTTGCTTCTACCTACCACTTCAGCATTTTATTTAAAAAATAATAATAATAATAATAATGGAGAAATGTGGGATTCACATATAAATCGAGTATAAAAATCAAACAAATATTCATAATTGACTTGATTGTTTATAGTTCATGATGTGTGATGAAAACTGAAAGTTTCTGTGATGACTGCCCTTGCACTGTTCACCATGTAAGAATGTATTCACTATGTAAGAACCTGTTCACCATGTAAAAACTTGTTCATTTTGCTTCAGAAGATTGGAGACTGTTTGGAATTAGGCTTGGGGTTGATTAATGATTGGGCATTGAGTCCCCTATACAGTATTTTATTGTTGTTAACAAACATGTGGTCAATAAATATGAGAGATACCCTCTCAAAAAATACATATATATATATATACTGGATATAAGAAAGACACAAATATCTTATTCTTGAGGGATTAAAGATGGCAGCATGAGAGGAAGGACAGAAGCTTCCTCCTAAAACTGGAAACAATTAGAAAACCTATTTGGTGCAACTATTCATGAGAGAGCAACACGAAAGAGATGGCACCAGACTGCACACACCTGGAGAAAAGAGCAGACCTCATGGAACATTATATCATACCAGAGCCCCTCCCATATCCCAGCTCACTGGCGGGAGGAAGACAAATGGAGCAGGGAGGGAGTGGAAGGCTTGGGACTGCTGAATAGCTAGCTCTGGAGATCTGCATTGGGAGCACAAACCTATATTTCATGGTGCTTTCATCATACTCTTCTGATTATGGGGTGGGGAAGCTGTGACAGGCGGAGTTCCTGGGGAGACTGGGATTCCGTCCACTTGTGGAAAGCAGGGATCCATATCCAGCTGCTCTGGGACAAAAGCTTATACCTGTGTGCTGGGTCCACTGGTTCAGGCAGTGGAGACAGGCATAGCAACCAGGAAGCAGGGAACAGCTCTTTCCTACCCCCAGGCACCAGTACCACTCTCCTGTGACCCCTGACATTGCTTCAGGGGCTGAGCAGCAACAAAGTCGAGCTTCTGGGCACTAGAGGGTGCCATATACACACGTGAAACTCCAAAGGAACCTGGTCCAGAGTAAAATTATTAATACAACTCCCAAGAAAGACTTAAATGATATAGACCTTGTGACTCTTCCTGAGAGGGAGTTCAAAATAAAAATCATCAACATGCTAATGGAGGTACGGAAAGACATCTAAGAACTCAGGAATGAATTCAGGTCAGAGATTCAATTGTTGAAGAGTACTATGGAGGGTATTAAAAGCAGGTTTGATATGGTGGAGGAGATGATAAATGAAATAGAAACTAGAGAAAAGGAATATAAAGAAGCTGAGGCACAGAGAGAAAAAAGGATCTCTAAGAATGAAAGAATATTGACAGAACTGTATGACCAATCCAAATGGAACAATATTCACATTATAGGGGTACCAGAAGAAGAAGAGAGAGAGAAAGGGATAGAAAGTGTCTTTGAGGAGGTAGTTGCTGAAAACTTCCCCAATGTGGGGAAAGACATAGTCTCTCAGGCCATGGAGATCCACAGAGCTCCCAACACAAGGGACCCAAAGAAGACAACACCAAGACACATAGTAATTAAAATGGGAAAGATCAAGGATAGAGACAGACTGTTAAAAGCAGCCAGAGAGAGAAATAAGATCACATACAAAGGAAAGCCCATCAGGCTAACATCAGACTTCTCAGCAGAAACCTTACAGGCCAGAAGAGAGTGGCATGATGTATTTAATCCCATGAAGCAGAAGGGCCTGGAACCAATGAAACCAAGATTACTTTATCCAGAAAGATTATCATTTAAATTCAAAGGAGGCATTAAACAATTTCCAAATAAGCAAAAGCTGAGAGAATTTACCTCCTACAAACCATCTCTACAGTCTATTTTGGAGGGACTGCAATAGATGAAAGTATTCCTAAGGTTGAATAGCTGTCACCAGAGGTAATAAAACCACAGTAAAGAAAGTAGAACAGCTAACTATGAAGCAAATGCAAAATTAAATTAACTATCCCCAAAGTCAATCAAGGGATAGACAAAAAATACAGAATATGACACTTAATATATAAAGAATGGAGGAGGAAGAAAAAGGAGGAGAAACCAAAAAGAACCTTGTGATTGTGTTTGTAACAGCATACTAAGTGAGTTAACTTAGACTCTTAGATAGTAGGGAAATTAACCTGGAACCTTTGGTAACCAAGAAACTAAAGCCTGAAATGGCAATAAGTACATACCTGTCAATAATCACCCTAAATGTAAATGGACTGAATGCACAAATCAAAAGACGTACAGTCACTGAATGCATAAGAAAACAAGACACATCTATATGCTGCATACAAGAGACTCACCTCAAACCCAAAGACAGGCACAGACTAAAAGTCAAGGGACAGAAAATGATACTTCATATGAACAACAGGGAGAAAAAAGCAGGTGTTGCAGTACTCGTATCAGACAAAATAGACTTCAAAACAAAGAAAGTAACAGGAGATAAAGAAGGACATTATGTAATGATAAAGTGCTCAGTCTAACAAGAGGATATAACCATTATAAATATATATGCACAAAAACCACAGAGAAGAACCAGCATATGTGAAACAAATAATAACAGATCTAAAGGATGAAATAGAGTGGAATACATTCATTTTAGGAGACTTCAACACACCATTCACTCCAAAGGACAGATCCACCAGACAGAAATTAAGTAAGGACAAAGAGGCCCTGAACAACACACTAGAACAGATGGACCTAATAGACATCTACAGAAATATACATCCAAAAGCAACAGGATACACATTCTTCTCAAGTGCACATGGAACACTCTCCAGAATAGACCACATACTAGGCCACAAAAAGAGCCTCAGTAAATTCCAAAAGATTGAAATCCTACCAACCAACTTTGGAGACCACAAAGGCATAAAACTAGAAATAAATTGTACAAAGAAAGCAAAAAGGCTCACAAACACATGGAGGCTTAACAACATGCTCCTAAATAATCAATGGATCAATGACCAAATGAAAATGGAGATCCAGCAATATATGGAAACAAACGACAACAACAACACCAAGCCCCAACTACTGTGGGATACAGCAAAAGCAGTCTTAAGAGGACAGTATATAGCAGTCCAGGCACATTTAAAGAAGGAAGAACAAACCCAAATGAATAGTCTAACATCACAATTATCAAAATAGGAAAAAGAAGAACAAAAGAGGCCCAAAGTCAGTAGAAGGAGGGACATAATAAAGATCAGAGAAGAAATAAATAAAATTGAGAAAAACAAAACAATAGAAAAAAATCAATGAAACCAAGAGCTGGTTCTTTGAGAACATAAACAAAATAGATAAGCCCTCAGCCAGATTTATTAAGAGAAAAAGAGAATTAACACACATCAACAGAATCAGAAATGAGAAAGGAAACCTCACGATGGGCCCACAAGAAATACAAAGAATTATTAGAGACTACTATGAAAACCTATATGCTAAGAAGCTGGAAAACCTAGAAGAAATGGAGAACTTCCTAGAAAAATACAACCTTCCAAGACTGACCAAGGAAAAAACACAAAATCTAAACAAACCAATTACCAGCAAAGAAATTGAAGCGATAATCAAAAAACTACCCAAGAACAAAACCCCCTGGGCCAGATGGATTTACCTCGGAATTTTATCAGACACACAGAGAAGATATAATACCCATTCTCCTTAAAGTTTTCCAAAAAATAGAAGAGGAGGGAATACTCCCAAACTCATTCTATGAAGCCAATATCACCCTAATACCAAAACCAGGCAAAGACTCCATCAGAAAAGAAAATTACAGACCAATTTCCCTGATGAACATAGATGGAAAAATACTCAACAAAATATTAGCAAACCGAATTCAAAAATGCATCAAAAGGATCATACACCATGACCAAGTGGGATTCATCACAGGGATGCAAGGATGTTACAACACTTGAAAATCCATCAACATCATCCACCACGTAAACAAAAAGAAAGACAAAAACCACACGATCATCTCCATAGTTGCTGTAAAAGCATTTGACAAAATTCAACATCCATTCATGATGAAAACTCTCAACAAAATGGGCATAGAGGGCAAGTACCTCAGCATAATAAAGGCCATATATGATAAACCCACAGCCAACATCATACTGAGCAGTGAGAAGCTGAAAGCCTTTCCTCTGAGATCAGGAACAAGACAGGGATGCCCACTCTCCCCACTGTTATTCAACATAGTACTGGAGGTCCCAGCCACAGCAATCAGACAAAACAAAGAAATACAAGGAATCTAGATTGGTAAAGAAGAAGTCAAACTGTCACTATTTACAGATGACATGATATTGTACATGAAAAACCCTAAAAATTCTACCCCAAAACTACTTGAACTGATATTGGAATACAGAAAAGTGTCAGGATACAAAAATAACACACAGAAATTTGTGTCTTTCCTATACACTAACACTGAACTAATAGAAAGAGAAATAAGGGAAATAATTTCATTCACAATTGTATTAAAAAGGGTAAAATACTTAGGAATAAACCTAACCAAGGAAGTGAAAGACCTATACCCTGAAAACTACAAGACACTATTAAGAGAAATTAAAGAGGTCACTAACAAATGGAAACTCATCCCATGCTCCTGGCTAGGAAGAATTAATATCATCAAAATGGCCATTCTGCCCAAAGCAATATACAGATTTGATGCAATCCCTATCAAATTACAGACAGCATTCTTCAATGAACTGGAACAAATAGTTCAAAAATTCATATGGAACTGTCAAAGACCTTGAATAGCCAACGCAATCCTGAGAAGAAAAAATAAAGTGGGGAGAATCTCGCTCCCCAACTTCAAGGTTTACTACAAAGCCACAGTAATCAAGACAATTTGGTACTGGCACAAGAACAGAGCCACAGACCAGTGGAACAGAATAAAGACTCCAGACATTAACCCAAACATATATGGTCAATTAATATATGATAAAGGAACCATGGACATACAATGGGGAGAGGACAGTCTCTTCAACAGATGGTGCTGGCAAAACTGGACAGCTACATGTAAGAGAATGAAACTGGATCACTGTCTAACCCCATACACAATAGTGAATTCGAAATTGATCAAAGACCTGAATGTAAGTCATGAAACCATAAAACTCTTAGAAAAAAACATAGGCAAAAATCTCTTGGATTTAAACATGAGTGACTCCTTCATGAAAATATCTCCGTGGGCAAGGGAAACAAAAGCAGGAATGCACAAGTGGGACTATATCAAGCTGAAAACTTCTGTACAGCAAAGGACACCATCAGTAGAACAAAAAGGTACCCTACAGTGTGGGAGAATATATTCATAAATGACAGATCTGATAAAGGGTTGACATCCAAAATACATAAAGAGTTCATGCACCTCAACAAACAAAAAGGAAATAATCCAATTAAAAAATGGGCAGAGGAGCTGAACAGAGAATTCTCCAAAGAAGAAATTCAGATATCCAACAGACACATGAAAAGATGCTCCACATCGCTAGTCATCAGAGAAATGCAAATTAAAACCACAATGAGGTATCACCTCACACCAGTAAGGATCGTCACCATCCAAAAGACAAACAACAACAAATGTTGGCAAGGTTGTGGAGAAAGGGCAACCCTTCTACACTGCTGGTTGGAATGTAAATTAGTTCAACCATTGTGGAAAGCAGTATGGAGATTTGTCAAAAAGCTCAAAATAGAAATACCATTTGACCCAGAAATTGCACTTCTAGGAATTTACCCTAAGAATGCAGCAGCCCAGTTTGAGAAAGACAGATGCACGCTTATGTTTATTGCAGCATGATTTACAATAGCCAAGAAATACAAGCAACCTCAGTGTCCATCAGTAGATGACTGGATAAAGAAGATGTGGTACATATACACAATGGAATATTATTCAGTCATAAGAAGAAAACAAATCCTACCATTTGCAACAGCATGGATGGAGCTAGAGGGTATTATGCTCAGTGAAATAAGCCAGGTATAGAAAGACAAGTACCAAATGATTTCACTCATCTGTGGAGTATAAGAACAAAGAAAAACTGAAGGAACAAAACAGCAGCAGAATCACAGAACCCAAGAATGGACTAACAGTTGCCAAAGGGAAAGGGACTGGGGAGGATGGGTGGGAAGGGAGGGAGAAAGGGAGGGAAGTAGAAAGGGGCCTTATGATTAGCGTGTATAATGTGAGGGGGGCATAGGGAGGGATGTGCAACACAGAGAAGACAAGTAGTGATTCTACAGCAGCTTACTACGCTGATGGACAGTGACTGTAATGGGGCTTGTGGGGGGGACTTGGTGAAGGGGCGAGTCTAATAAACATAATGTTCGTCATGTAATTGTATATTAATGATAACAAAATTAATTAAAAAATATCTTATTCTTAAAATGAGAATAAGAAATATATTACAGTGAAATGGAATTCCAGTAGATCTAAACTCATGCTTTTGTTGATTCCAATATTGTCCAAATCTACCATCACCAGCCTTGCATTTTGATGTATCTAAACCTGCCTTTTTGCTTTTATTGCTAGATACCAGAATCATGTCTCCTTATTAATGTAAGTGAAATCTATCCAATACAATTATTAGGTCAAATACTCCTTACTACTGTCCCTTCAACATAAATACTTGTTGTCAATGCACATATACAGAACTTTTAAAGAAATCTTCCTCAAAATAATGGACATAGAAGGAGCTTACTTCATCACCATCACCACTACCTCATAAACACCATTTATGAAAACACTTAGAGAGATCATCATCAATGGAGAAAAGTTGAAAGCTTTTCCTCTAAGATCTGGTACAATGCAAGGACATCCACTCACCCCACTTCTAGTAGCACAGTACTGGAAGTATTAGCAAGAGTAATCAGTCAAGAAAATAAATAAAAGACATCTACATAAGAAAGCAAGAAGTAAAATTATCATTTTTTGCAGACATGATCTACATGTAGAAAACCATAAATACTTCATTAAAACTTAGAACTAATAAACAAATTTAGTAAAATTATAGGATACAAAATGAAAGACAAACATTCAAGAATCAGTAGTATTTCTTTACACAAGCAACAATCTACCTTTAAATCAAGAAAAAAATACCTTTAAAAAGAGTATCAAGTGGAATAAAATACATAGAAATAAATTTAACCAAGGAGGTGAAACATCTGTGCATTGCACTGTATAAAACTTTGATGAAAGACTTTGAAGAAGACACAGATAAAAAGGAATTTTGTATTCATGGTTTTGAAGAATTAATATTGTTAAAATGTCCATACTACCCAAAGCTAGCTGCAAATTCAATGACATCTAAGTAAAAATTCCAATGGCATTTTTCACAGAAAAAATAAACAGTGATAAAATTTTTACAGAACCACAAAAGACTCTTAATAACCAAAGCAATTTTTAGAAATAAGAACAAAGCTGAAGCATCACACTTCCTGAAATCAATTTATAGTACAAAGCTATAGTAATTAAAACAATATGAGACTGGCATAAAAACTAACATATAGACTAATGGAACAGAAGGCCCAGAAATAAACCCAAGCATATATGGTTAATCATTTTCAATAACGGCATCAAGAATACATAATGGGCAAAGGATAGTGTCTTCAGTAATGGTGCTAGGAAAACTGCACATCTACATGAAAAAAAAATTAAATTGGACCTTTATCTTATACCATACAAAAAATCAACTTTTAATGGATTAAAAACCTGAAATTGTAAGTCTTCTAGAAGAAAACACAGGGTTCTTGATATTGGACTTGGTAATGATTTTTTTTTCGTACATGACACCAAAATCACGGGCAATTAGAGTAAATATAAACAAGTGGAATTACACCTCTTCTGGCATAATAAATAATATTGAAATCGTAACTTATATAATGTCAGAAAATATTTGCAAAACCATATTACTGATAAAGGGTTAATAGCCAAAACATGTAAGGAACCAATACAACTCAATAGTAAAAAATAAAATAAAAAAATAAAAAGTAAAAAGAATCCAAACAACCTGATAAAATTGAGCAAAGTACCTAAGTAGACATTTTTCCAAAGACATAAAAATGTCCAACTGATACCTGAAAAGGTGCTCAACACCACTAACTATCAGGGTAATTCAAATCAAAACTACAGTGAGACATCACTTCATACCTGTTAGGGTGGTTATTATAAAAATAGAAAAAATAACAAATGATGAGAGTGTTAAGAAAAGAGAACCCTATACACTATTGGTAAGAATGTAAATTAGTACAACAATTTGTAAGAAGATTCCTTAAGAAGTTAAAAATAGAGCTACTGTGTGATCTCGCAATTCCTCTTCTAGCTGTAAACAAAGGAAATGGAATCAGTACCTCAGTTTTCTGAGCTTCCCTGTTAACTGTAGCATTATTCACAGTAGCCAAGATATGGAAACAACCTACTGATTATTTGATGGATACATCCATATAGAAATGTGGTATGCATGTGTACACACACACACACACACACACACATATGCACAATAAGATATTATTTAGCTTTTAAAAGGAAATTTTGCCATTTGCAACCACATAGGTAAACCAAAAGGACATTATGCTAAGTCTGATATGGAAACAAGAATAGTGTATGATCTCACCTATGTGTAGAATCTCAAGACATCAAATTCATAGAAGCAGAAAGTACAGTGGCGATTACCAGGGATGAAGAGGCAGGTGAAACGGCAGACAGTAGTCCACTGGTACAAGGTACAATTACGTAGGATGAATAAATTCTAGAGATCTAATTACAGCATGGTGACTGTAGTTGATAATGTTGGACATGTGCTAAGAAAGTAGATCGCGAGGCCTCTCACCATCCTCCTCCATGCAAAAAACAAAGGTTAACTATGTGAAGAGATGGATATGTTAATTAGCTTGACTCTAGTAATCATTTTACTATGTGTATGCATAACAAAACTATGCTGTATGTCTTAAACACATACTTTTTTATGAAAACATTAAAATATAAAATAACTTTCTTTTAATTAGGATAATAAAAAGTATAATGTAATACTTCACACTCACTAAAAATGCAAAAATGAAAATATCTATTGAAACTGTGTTAGATAGAATATGGACTAATAAAATTAGTTATGTATAGACTTTTGAAATTATTTGACATTATTTATTAAAACTGAAACTCACACACCCTATCAGACAGAAATGCCATTCCTAGGTGAATATCCCAAAATAATTATTTTTAGCGAATTAATTACATATTTGTACCAGATCATAAGACAATATTTGTAACATAATTGCTCAAAATATCAAAACACGCACATGCACACACACACAGATATTGTTCCATATATCTCTCACAGGAATAAAAATGTGAAATTGAAAATATTACTTGAGGTAGAAACTGGTAAGGAAATCAAACTCTCAGTAATCAATAAAAATTCATGTGACATAACTTTAATGTTGAGATATCTGATTATTAATTTTTAATTTTTGTATTTCTTTTTCAGATATTCTCTATTTTAAATTTAGGATAATACTGTAACCATTTTGTAGGTCCTAAATATTTTACTAGACAAACATTGGAATGTCTTATAAATGTGCATCATTATTATCTTTTCCTAATGGCCTTTTGAAGTCCACTTTTCCTTCCCTTGCTGAGTCACTAGGTCTCATCTTCTCCTTGTAATATCACAGGAGTTATATTAACCTAATACAATTAGTTATATTCAGTTAACGCTGTTAACTGTAAGACAAACTGTAGAAAAGAATAAAAGAAAACCTGTCACGCTGATGTACCGAGGAAGTGGTACATGGTGGTCTCATCTCTGGCTGGTACGCATTCTTCTCCTCTCAGTTTCTGCAATGCAATTTGTAAATATGTGTACTTGTGTGTGTGTGTGGAATATTATATGTAATAATGTACATTATTATGATGATTTTGATTTTGTTTTTCCAACACAAGAAAAAGGGGGATAGGATAAGGAATGAGTATACAAGATTGTTTTCTTCAAAGTACTAGTTTATAAGTTGGGGTATGTATACAAAGTGTCCATTATTAAAGAAAATAAGATGAATAAAAAAGAAAGAAGAAAGAAGAAAGGATGGAAGGAGGAAGGGAAGAGAAATAAGTACAAATACACTAAAGATAGTAGATTTTCTTGAACCAATGCTTAACACTAATCCAAATTATGCACCTGATTTCTGTAAAAAATTCACAAACATTTCTTGAGTCCTGATTGTATGATAAATACTGGTTAGGTTTGGAAATATAAAACTATAAATATCATTAATGATACTCTCTGTGTGAAAATATAGTAGGTGACAAATAATTTCAGACATATTATTACAACTGTATGTGGATTTTAATGACTGGTTAAGTCCAAGATGACTCATTTGTCAACATCCACATCTGAGGATGGAAAGATTCATAGACATTATTTACCTGCAAGAACATATCCCGTCGCTGGAAACTAGATCTTCTTCAAGATATATTTTTGTATTGACAATGTTTACTTTATCATCTCAAAAGGTCAAGTGAAAAATGATTTCTATAGTTAACAGACATCTCTTGCTCATTTTCTTCTGTGTTGACCAAAATGTGTTTTCTTTCAGGAAATGTATTATTTTAAAAGTATAATATAAAATAATAAAATATGACCTTAATTATACACTATAGGTTAAAGAAAAGGTAAATAAAGAAAAAGCCACATAGGGTCAATTTCAATCAATTAAAATGTGAGATAAAATAATTCCCTGCAGCCCTATAGAAGGTAGTGTATGTTATTGTTATTTACGTATACTAAAGTAGAGAAAATGTAGATAATAACATATGTTTAGTTGTTTTCTAAAATTCTCTTGCATTTTATCTGGAATACTATAATGTTGCTTCCCCATCTATTTTCCAAATGGTGTTATTTGCACTTTCTAAATAATCTCCTAGCAATTGCATCCTTATTTTAGGGTTTACTGCTAGGACACTTCAAACTAATGGAGATTACATTTTAAGACAAGAGTATATATAGTCTTTAACTCAAGAAATTGTAGCTGAGAGGATGTGTGATGAGTGGACTTAGAAGTAAACTTAGAGAAGACATCTATGGATAAGAATTGTATGATTCATGGTGCAAATCCTTAGTTGTAGTAAGATATAACCACTCTTTTTGCAAATACAACAGATTTTAAGACAGACATTCTTTTGAAATCACTGTAACACTAATATTTCCATAGAAGTGTGTTTGAGTTCATTATGTTATAGGAACACCATTTTTATTCATAATGGTGAAATGTGTTTATCCCCAAAAAACTTGTATTATATGATTAACATTTTTATTTTTTATTTCTTATCACTTTTATTGGAATATAGATTATATACAATATTGGTTTTGGTTGAACAACTTAGTGATCCAACAATTATATACATGACTAAATTCTCACTGTAAGTACAGTCACCATCTGTCACCATACAAAGATATTACAATATTATGAGCTATATTTCTTATACAGTACTTCTATACTTGTGACTAAATTATTTTATTATTTGAAGGTTGTACCTCTTTATCCTTTTCACTTACTTCACACCCCATGGTACCCAACCATCTGTTCTCTGTGTTTATGAGTCTATTTCTGTTTTGTTTATTTGTTTTGCTTTTCAGATTCCACATATAAGTGAAACTATGCATTCCTCAACTTTCTCCACCTAGCTTATTTCACCTAATGTAGTACCCTCTGGATCCATCCATGTTGTCAAAAATGGCAGGATTTCTTTCCTTCTCATGGATGAGTAATATTCCATTGTGCATATGTACCATGTCTTCATCCATTCATCTATTGATGGACATTTTGGTTGCTTCCATATCTTCCTTGTTGTAAATGTGGCAATAAGCACAGTGATGTATGTATCTTTTCAAATTAATGATTTCACTTTTGAGGGGAAGGGGTAGATTCTCAAAAGTGGAATAACAGGGTTATATGGTATTTCTATTTTTAGTTTTTTGAGGAACCTCCATACTACTTTCTACAGTGGCTGCACCAATTTACGTTCCTTCCAACAGCGTAGGAGGGCTCCCTTTTCTCCACATCCTCACCAACACTTGTTATTTCTTGTCTTTTGAATGGTGGACATTCTGACTGTAAGGTGCTATCTCATTGTAGTTTTGATTTGTGTTTCCCTGATGATTATTGTTTTTAATTAGCAGTGTCATATGTTGTATTCCATTTTCTAAGAATAAATTGAAAAACTTATTTTTCTCTGTACTACATGCATATCTCATTTTATCACATTTCACTTCACTTTATTGTGCTTTGCAGTTACTGAATTTTTTTTTTTTTTGAGAGGGCATCTCTCATATTTATTGATCAAATGGTTGTTAACAACAATAAAATTCAGTATAGGGGGGTCAACGCTCAATGTACAATCATTAATCCATCTCAAGCCTAATTCTCGTCAGTCTCCAATCTTCTGAAGCATAACAAACAAGTTCTTACATGGTGAACGAATTCTTACGTAGTGAATAAATTCTTACATGGTGAACAGTACAAGGGCATTCATCACAGAAACTTTCGGTTTTGATCATGCATTATGAACTATAAACAATCTGGTCAAATATGAATATTTGTTTGATTTTTGTACTTGATTTATATGTTGATCCCACATTTCTCCTTTTATTATTATTATTTTTATTTTTAATAAAATGCTGAAGTGGTAGGTAGATGCAAGATAAAGGTAGAAAACATAGTTTAGTGCTGTAAGAAGGCAAATGTAGATGATCAGATGATCAGGTGTGTGCCTATGGACTAAGTATTAATCCAGGCTAGACAAGGGCAGCAAGACATCCACGGATGCAGAAGATTTCTCTCAAAGCAGGGGGGGTGAGGTTCTGAGCCTCACCTCTGTTGATCCCCAAATTCTCACCTGATGGCCCCCCTGCGACTGTGCCTGTCTTAGGTTGTTCCTCCCTTGAGGAATCTTACCCGTCTCTGGCTAACCAGTCATCTTCCGGGGCCATACAGGGAAATGTAAAGTTGGTAAGTGAGAGAGAAGCCATATTGTTTGCAAAGGTTAGCTTTTTACTTCTTTGCAGATTTATGCCCTGTGGCTTCTATGCCCAGCACTTGTCTCGAGGTATCTTTACCACCTGGAGGAATTATGATACTTGGTAAATTCGATATGAGGCACAAATTCTATTTAAGGGTTGTAATTAGGAAGGAAGAAGAAAAGCTATAGATGTAGCATATGAAGGAAACATGGGAGGATTGATTATTTCTTTGACATATCTTCTTGTATAGTACCTTAAGTATGTATAGGTTTTAAACTACTAACTAATTTGCACACACATATTAACATAATAGGAATACGGTGACATAAACAAAGCAAATCTATAATTACCATCCATCTCCAGTGAAGCCAAGAAAACCATTTAGGCACCCTAGGTATTTGTGAAAATTTATCTATGATATGATGGATATTGTCCAACTGTACTTGAACCATCAGACAAATTAAAGCAGCCCATTTCTGGGATCTGTTCACATCCCATATGTTCTTTTAACCATAGATAGTCTATAGTCATGAGATTTTGGAGTGCTACAACTTGCACCCCTCCCAACTCCTGGTTGAGTTCCAACAGTACAGATCCGGTCAAATTCATTGTCTCACTGTATGCACATGCCAGCCTAGACATCTCCCTTCCTCATTCCTATGGCAAGTACAAGAGACGGTGGGCTGGATGCAGCCACAACCGCAGCATCGTCCGGATCCCTGTGAAGGCTTTTTGATGATCATCCCCCGGCACAAGTCCTCCAGAGAGTGCTGATGCCGGAAGCTCCTCCTCATATCGTATCTTAGTTCGTTTTCTGGGTATCCAAGCTAGGCCTTGATCTTCTGCATAGAAACAAACAGACCCTTTGTCCACACTTTGACATGCCCTCTATACCACTGTGCAGAACTCATTGGAGGTCAGCACACAGCAGTTACTGAAATTTTTTACAAATTGAGGATGTGTGGCAACCTTGCATCAGCAAATTTATCAGTGCCATTTTTCCAACAGCATCTGCTCACTGTGTATCTGTTGTTACATTTTGGTAATTCTCACAATATTTTAAACTTTTTCATTATTATTATATTTGTTATTGTGATTTTTAATCAGTGATTATGACTCCCTGAGAGCTCAGATGATGGTTAGCATTTTCTAGCAATAAAGTATTTCTAATTAAAGTATACATTGTTTTTTAAGACAAAATGCTATTTCATACCTAATACATGACAGTGTAAACATAGCTTCTACCTGTGTTGGGATACCAAAAATTTCAGTTCATTTGTTTTGCTTTATTGTGATACTTAATTGCAGTGCTCTGGACCTGAACCTACAGCATCTCTGAGGTCGGCCTCTATAGCTAATTTGAAAAATAAAAGAAGAAATAACACTTCCTTCCATTCTGGTATCTTGCTTTGATGATCACCTAAGCATTTCCATTCATCTCACTATATTTTAAAATTACAGTAATATTAAGGTGTACTTGCAATTGACAGAAGATTACCTATTTCAACAATCACTCAATGGAAAAGACTTGCCTCTGTATCATCTCTTACAGTTTGTACAGCCATTCCTCCTCTGCAAATGCCTGTGGAGATGGACAGTTTACTACTTTATATCATTGTTTGAAATTGGTGATTCATAGATCGCATTTTCTTGAATTAAAACCAATTCTGATCAAACTAAGGTAGTTCCTTGCTTACATGATTTGAAACATGTTCCACAACCTTTCAATTTTTATCTTTGTCAGTGCTTCAAATTGGCTGAAGTTAAATGTAGATGTTTTCTAATCGTTAGTTATAAGCTTTTAAGCAGCTTCAAATATCATGAAAATAAAATACCATTAACACTGTGCACAGATGGTCAAAGCAGTATCCAAGGAAATGCTTTTGGTGAACACAGCCAGTGGTGTTACCAAGATACTTGCCATGTAAACAGGGAGTTTATAAAAATACTAAGTTTTTTAGTATCTCTGATCAGATTGACAATACTAAGAGTAATGAAAATTGTCTTGAATAAATGAGATGTTATCTATTCAGTATGTTCCTTAAACTCTCCATTTTTTGTATTAGTCATATAAGCCTAAAATTTGGATCTTGAGATGGATACATTTATACATTTTATGCATATTATGGAAAAATGCCAATAACACTATCTTATTTGTTACATCCCTCAAGAGAATCACTCTGACAGTTTCAGGACATCATATCTATAAATTCTGTCCCATGGCAATAGACATGGGTGCCTTTAAGAAGATCAGCAGTGTATTGAATCATTTGTAAAGGGCAAGTAGACATATTAGATCAATGGAATTTTTTAGGTAGAATAATTAATGTGTACATATAAATGTTTGTTTTAATTAATACATTTTAAAGCAAAGATATTGAACAAAAACAAGATCTTCATATATATGGTATTTGTAACTGTTTCTCCCAAAATTAAGCCATCTCCATGTTGGTAACAATTTATGGCATATTTAATTTCAATTCCTGGTGTGTTATCATTTGTCATTTCTGCTTTTTCATTCAAATAGGTAGGGAGCAATAGAAATAAGTTGCCAGACATATTATTATGACACCCAGTAAAGTTTGTGATGGAGTTCAATACATACCCTGAAGAAGTTTGCATAGCCTAACCACTTCCACATGGCGTATTTACACATGAGCACAGGATGATTAAGAAAATAACTTTTACAAATTGTTAAGAAACAAAATATGGCAAGAAAAAGACTCTGGGCTTGTGGTGTTCAGTTTGCATCCAAGCATCCCAACTTTGATTTCTTTCCAGTGGTAAGTGGAGGGTTGATTTTTTCATAGAAACAATGTATTTTCCTCTTGAGGTAAACTCACATGAGAGGAGTTTATAGACTATAAGCTAAGGTATCATTTCAAAATAATATATTGCTTCCAATTCTTTTTATGTGAGGTAAAGCGTGATTAGCTGATTCAGTAATTATGGAATATGAGTCACACGCCAATAGTCATTTAAAAGTCTAAGGGAGCCAGCTGTGTACTAGTGGCATGACAAAGTTTAAACAAACAAGACAAGGATTAAAACCCAAGCACTCTTCAGTTTGAGAAGTGACTGAAACTCTATCACCATCAATTTATTTTTCTGTAGAAAGGAATTGAGAATGGCTGCGAGCTTAGAAATGGCAAACATACTGTACAGGGCACAGGGGAGAACAGATTCTCTGAGAGAGGTAATGGTATGCAAACCTTACACTATACACAGGTGTTTCGGAAATGGGTACCTGTGTTAAGTGTGCTTATATGGTTAACAGTCTCACTTTTTATATTTTCCAAGACAGATAAAGATTTTTTTGTTATCATCAAACTACAATTACATGAAGAACATTATGTTTACTAGGGACCCCCCTTCACCAAGTCTCCCCCACAAACCCCATTACAGTCACTGTCCATCATCATAGTAAGATGTGTAGAATCACTAGTTGTCTTCTCTGTTATTTTATGTCTTCTCCCAGAAACTTCTTGCTATTCATTTCCTGGCTGTGCAGTACAAGCCTTGAGCTGGGACAGATATGACCCTGTGATGAAGCTAAGCAGGCTGTGGCTTAGGCAGCCAGGGAGAAGTCGGGGGTTATGTGGAAGTGGTTAGACAGGTCTCATGCTTTGGCAAGATAGTGTTTTGTCACAGTCAAGAAAGATAGAGGCCTCATCTGGAGAGGAATGTTATATAGAGAAGAAGCTCTACCATGATTCGTTATCTACTGGGGCGGAGACCAAGAACACAACGAAGGCCTAAGAAAAGTCCTGCCAATGACTCCAGTGGAAGCCATTATTCCTACTGAAGAGTTATTCTCTCTGGAGAGAATAATGACCCATTTTCTGCAGTACAATGATACACTTAAATTTTTCTTAGAAACAGCTAGTCCTTTTAGAGGGAGCCATGAATTCTATGACTAAATGACATCCTTAGCTTCTCCAAAGGATACGCCACTTACCTTGTGGATTCATCTCTTCTGTAGACACATGAGGAATGGTGTTTTGAGACTCTTGGGTTTTTTTCCTGAACCTGATTGCTTGTGTTTTTATAACACACTTCATGCAAATACACTTGTATGCACTATAGCTTACAAAAATCTATTTTATTTTGTGCTAAAACATGGATGCAAACAGAGCAGAGAGCGAGAGGATGGGCATAGATAATTGAGAATTTAAATTATGTTCTTGCCACTCAGTACAGACAAGGTTTTTATTAACTTTGACCCCTTTATTTACTCTGTGAAAATTGTTTTCCATTTGTTTTGTTCAGATAATACATGCACACACTTCTCTAGATAAATCTATCCACCTATGGGACAAAGATCTTTGCATGGTTTATCAGACTTTAAAAACTGATTCAGAGAGGAGTTTCAGATGGTGAACTTTAGGCATCATACAGCCATAAAGTCAATGAGCTGTAGCTTTGTGGGGTGAAGTCCTTCCTTTCACTTTTCCCATTCTTTCTCCAAGGAATGCTACCTATCTTGATGACCTGTGTTTTTTTTTTAATTCTCATTATTAAAAAGTTTTAACATGACAACTGATCTTAATAATTATTTTTTTGCCATCAATTTTCCTACCCCATTGTAAGCATAATTTCTTCAGTCAAATTTATCAATGTGAGCTCACAAGTCAAACAAAATAATCTAGATTCAGTTAATTCCATCTAAATATTTGGGTTAAGTTTCCTTGACTTTCAAGAAAGCACACTCTCTAATTCTTGATTTACTTCCTACCTCCCTGGATATTGTTTCTGAATCAACTTTGAGGACTTTGATTCTTCTATTTTTTTCTGAAATTTCAGCATTTCTTAGGACTTTGTTCAAGATCCCCTTTCATTCATTCTTCATGAGTTCATCAATCCCAGAGGTTTTCATGAATATGCCAATGATTCTCCAACATTTTCCTGTTGCTCAGTTACCTCCTGAGATTCATCAATGTGCACTCAACCGTCCACTGATATTGTTGCACGGATGCCTCACAGGTTCCCAGACTCTGCATATCCACCTTGAATTCATCCTTGGTTTCCTTAAATTTCTCTTGCAGTGGTCCTCATCCCCTTCTAGTACTTAGATCAGAAAAGGGGGTCATACTTGTTTCCTCCACTTCCTTCCACATCTTTACCTTTATTCAACTAGCCAGCCATTAATTCTATGTTTACATACCTTTCTTTTTATCCATGCTGCTAGCAACAGATAGCACAGTCCATGCTATTTCTCACCAGGACTGGAGCAGCCTAGTGAGCCTGAGTTCTCTCTCCTCTCCATTCCAGTGTCCTCTTGGGAGTGAGAAGAGGTTTCGAAACTCACATTGGTAATCAGGGGCAGACAGCTTCTGAAAATCCTCCATGGTATTCTGTTTTCTGGGCTACATTTCTAGCTCCTTTAATGTCTCATCTCCACATAGTGTTTTGTATTCTTAACTATCCAAGCTACATCTAACACCCCGACCTTCAAACTAAATTTTTAATAGGTATTGCTGTTTCATTTTCTTTTTAGTCTCATGCCTTACCTTCCGGCTGCCCTGCATTGGGCGCTATTTTCTGAGCGTGGCTGCCAACATCTCCCCCTTTTTTGTCTAACAGAAGCTCAAGGCAGAACTTGCCAGCAGAGGTGGAGACAGAGGCCTGACCTCCATCATACTTCCTGATGCCCCCTTTTTGGAGAGGGGTTCTGGGCATCTACCCCTATGCAGTCAGGCATGCCTCTCAGAGGGGTCCAAGACCTCTTGCAGTGCTTTGCCTCGCATCCTCTGGCTGGCGTTGGGACCGCTTGGTACAAAGGGTTTGGACCTTTTTTCTCAACCCTCTTGCACCATGAGCTTCTTAAAGAAAGCTGTGATTAAGCATTGAGGTACTCGGGCCTGGTGCAGTGCCACATGGGCTCAGGGTGCAAGAGCTACCTCAAGCTAAAGCTGAGCTTCCTTCTTAAGCATATTGAGCCACACTTGGGGAGAGGCGCCAATGTCTATCGCCATTAGGGCTTGAGCAAGGATCACCTTGTCCTTATGTTGATTGCGGAGTCTGCATAACAACCAGAGTAAGAGCATGAGACCTCCAAGCAGGAACACGCCCATCCCAGCCATGCCCGCCCACTCCTTGACGTGGGAGAGAGCTCTGAGGAACCAGGAAGAGAGTCCTTCTGCTACGGAGATATCTAGACGGGTGGAGTTGATGTGGATAATTTCTCGCCGCAGCTCTTCTAGTGTCCCATCGAAGTCTTGGGACCAGTTTCCTGAAAGATACTGGGACAGGCCTCGTGACAGATTAGTGAAAGCATTTAATACTTCTGTTAGTGATCCTGGCCTGTTTGTGGCTCTGTAATATGGCTGCGGCTAGGCCCGCATTGGTGAGTGGCCCTCCTATTTCTCTACAGGCTTTCAACCAAGCGTGTATCCCTTTCTGTTTCCAGGGTGTTATCGCCTGTCTGCATTCCTTGGTACATTGTTCAAATACTAATTGCTCTACCAGGGGCATCGCTTGTTCCTGATCTCCAAATATTCTGCCTGCGGCCTCCATCATACGAGCGACAAAGTCAGAAAATGGCTCGCTCGGCCCCTGAATAATTTTTGTCAAATTGCCTGATACTTCTCCTTTGTTGGTGAGGGCTTTCCATGCCTTGGCGGCGCACGTGTTTATTTGTGCATATACCTGTAAGGGGAAGGCGGTCTGGTTGGCTACCCACTGTCCTTGGCCCGTCAGCATATCATATGACCACGCAGGCTGTCCTTCGGCCGCGTTTGCGCGTGCCTGGGTCATACTGATATCATGCCACAATGCCTTCCATTCTATGTATTGCCCCATACTAGAAAGGCATGCCTTAGTTACATATTGCCAGTCTGCGGGTGTCATGGCTGTCTCTGTTAATCTCTCAACTTGTGCTATGGTATAGTTAGCACTGACTCCATAAGCCCGAACGGATTCTGCTAACTCCTTAACTTGTTTATGGCTCAGGGGCTGGTGAGAGCGTACACCGTTATCCTCAAATACAGGAAACATTTGTCTAATTGCCTTTTGTATGCAAAATTAATGTATGGTGACTAGTTTACTGGAACACTCTGTTTTACTGTTTTCTCTAATTCTCCACTTTCTTTCATCTTTAGCTTACATATCACTTCTCAAGAAAGGTTTTCACTCTCTTCCTGAAGAGTTCAGTTTTTCCTAATAAATGTTTTCATAGTTTCCCTTTTTTTTCAGCCCCTCTGTATTTCTTCTTTTTAAAGACTTTGTTTATTTTTTATTATTCTCTCATTCGATGTCAGCCTTATGAGGGCAAAATTTCTGTCCACCATGTTCAACATAGTAGCCAGAGAGCCTAGATCAGTTAATGACACACAACAGATGGTTGTACAATACAAAGAAGTTTATCTGATATTTGTTCTGGGTTTCTTGGAGGGAGCTTCTAAATTCTTATATGTTACAAGTTGTAAGATTGTTCCTATTATTCGTGGTAGATATTTGGAACACACTTGAGTTTATTCATCAGGATGGAGGCTGATCATGCTAGAAAGACTAATTATACGATTAGAGAGCTTTGAGGCTCATGACATTGGCCTAACATCCTGGGAAAGAAGGAGCTACAGATGAAATTCACTTACATAGCTAATGGTTCAACATATCATTCTTACAAAGTGAAAGTCCAATTTAAAACAGAGAAGCTTGTGTGATCTTCCTGGTTGATGAACACATCCAGGAGAACTGTGTCCTGATTCTTGGGGACAGGTCTTAAAAACTCTGGATTTGAGACCCTCCCAGACCTTGCCCTCTGTGTCTCTGTGGTTGGTCCTGATTTGTATCCTTTATAATAAAGGTGTAATATAAATACAGTCTTTCCATAATTCTTTAAGTCATTCTAACACATTTTCAAACCAAGATATCAGTGGAACTCCCAAATTTTTAACTAGTTGGTGAGAAATGAGCATGGCATGGGGACCCCAGAACCTGTAACTGATGTCTGCAGTAAGTTCAGTCTAGCTGGTGACTGTGGCTTTAGCCTGTGGAGTCTGTCTAACTCCAGGTAGTTAATGTCAGAATTGCAGTGCAGTTTTGCAGAGGCACTTCAAGTCTTTACTGAAGGAATGAATAAATGTGTGACTGAATTGAGAACTAGAGCTTCTAAACATTCATAGGGAATGGAAGAGAGAGAGAGAGATTTCTGTCCACTAGTGTTCATGCTGCTCAATTTAAGAGCAGCAGGACCTGCACACATGATCCACCTGCTCCCTTAACTAGGTCACCCTGTAAGGCAAAGGCTCTGAGACTTCATCTTAGAAGACAAGAGAGAGTCTCCTTCTGGCCCAAGAAGTAAGGTGCCAGCATCAGAGGGCCTTTGTGTAGAACTTAAGGGCAGCCTCGAGGAGGTAAGAGCATCACCATGGCCAACAACCAACAAGAAAACAACTGCAAGCCCTTGAATCCTCTCAACAACCTCAGTGATCCAGGAAGAAGGCTTGTGCTCCCGATGAGAATGCAGTCTGGGGGACACCTTGGTGTCAAACTTCAGAAACCCTGAGGAAAGTCTAGTCATGCTGTACCTGGGTTCCTGACCTACAGGATCTGTAAGACAAAAGTGACTGTTGTACCTCACAACTTTTAATACTCTGTCATGCAACAATAGAAAACTATCATACTTCTCCACCTACATTTCCCACAAAGCATAAAAAAAAAGTGTTAGCAACTTTAACACTCTTTTGTAAAATAAAAACTTAGAAAGCAAATAGGTTGGTCATTAAAGGAAATTCTGTATGTTTTGATACTCAGCCAAGCATGGGAAAAAGTTGATAACTTCTTAGGAAAATTAAAAAGAAAATTTTATTTTTCCTGTGTTATCTTAAAATAGGTGACTTAGAACTTAACATTCACATACAGGGAGCTTTATACATGAAGAGGACTATGTAGGAAAATAAGCAGCCCTAGACACAAACCTTAATTCCACATAGAAATGCTGGTTTACAAAACAATCAAAAGCTAACAAAAATACAAATGCAACTTGTTTAAAAATCATGTTCTCAGGGCACCAAATTAGAAGTCCTCATCGTGTCAGTAACATAAATTGCAAACATAGAATCAGACATTTCCTAAGAATAAGGAGGAGCTTGAGGAATAACAAGAACTAACGATAAGGTTTTAATAGTGATTGAATCCGTGTATTTGTGGGATTATGCTATTGAACATATGCAACATTGTTTTCTTCAGCCCTTTCACTTAGAAGCCTTGTAATAAATGAATTATCTCTCTTTTTCTTAAATCCAGAGCATGGTTAATGCGATGCAAGATCCAAAGTTACCAAGATAAATAACTGTGCAGATGGATTTTATTGCACTCAGTCCTTTTCACATAGTTCTCTCTTCTGCTTATGACATTTGGACTATATTTAGAGTGGTGTAAGTGCTTTTATGGGGAACAAATGGATATTCTGTTAGAAAATCAAAATGTGCTCTTTGTGAATTCTACCATCATACACAGCTTAGATATTGCAATTTGGGTCTCATATAATTGGATAAGCATGTTGTTTATACCATCTATGATTTGGTAAAAACGAACAGAATACAGCTAAGGATGTTATCATGAGTCATTGCATAGAGAATCCCATTATTTGGACATTTTCCTTCTTACTCATCAGGTGATTGCTCAACCGTTTCTTTACTAACAATCACCACAAATATGACCACAAATAAATCCTCAGAGGTCTTGAAAATTGTTTTGTTAAAATTCAAATAAACTACAAATTATAATAGTTCCTGGATGAAATTTTGGATTTACGCGTATTTCTTGGAATAGACATATAATCTTTCTTATAGACATATAAGAAAGCTCTGATTTCAGCTTACTTTTGCAAAATTTATATAAGATTATGTAATCAGTCAACCCCATTGCTACTATATGAAGACCACTCTCTACCCACTTCAGCATAATGACCTGTGTCCTTTTCTACATCTCTATGGTGATATATATTTCTTGCCAGTCCCTAGACACCAAGGGGAAAAAAATGATTTATCACATCAACATCCCATTTAAAAGCTTGCCTACATCCTATCTAGTTTCATTTTGTTGCATTAGTAATTTGAAATGGTCAAGTATATTTTTGTGTACTTTGTAATTCTTTTAATTTTTATATCTGATGTTATAATGAAATTTTTACAAACTTACTTGTTTTTTCCTGATAAAATTTGGAAAGTTCCTCTTTATACATAGCCCCAGAGTTTCACATTCTTTAAACTGGTGAAATGAAGCCTCTAGGACAATGGTGTTATTTATTATGGTACCTTATCCAATTGCACTGCACCTGTCTGGATCATAGGTTTGCAATAATGCAATGAAAATGATTTGAATGGGTCACAGGTCTAATGTGTTAAGCACATAAACAAAGACTGCCCAGGGAGAGTGTTAATCCATGCTCATTAATTTTTGAATTCACATTCTGCAACTTCATCTAAAAATTTATGAACCGTATCAGAGTTTGGCTTCAACAGCAATAGAGACATACTGAAACATATGGTTGGGGGGCAAAATAAGTCCTTGGCAGTACTCCTGCAGAGAGCCAGGTGAAGTGAGACACATCAGAACCTCCACATGGCCATGAGAGGTCCAGCTCAGAGAACAGTTCCCACAGTACAGGAAGCTTTGCAAGGTCTCTGAAACCACCAAAGGCAAAGCAGATTCATTTTCAATTACTCCCAAGGAGGATATCACTGCTTTAGTTTAATGGGTCTTTTTTCTTTGAGTATATATGTGTGAATGATAATTTAAATTGTATAAAATCCATAAACCTTATTTTTCCATGTTCCATGTATATACATTTGTATACATAGATATATGTGTATACATGTATATATGGCAGATTATATATACACATGAACAGCTGCTTTAACATAATATGTAAATTATTTTAAATATGCAAAATCAATTTCTAACAAGAGCAAAGTTAAATCTATTTTACAATTTAGTAATGGCATAAACATTATTGACACTAAAATATTTTAATTGCTTTATTTTTAATGAAAAGAAGGGCATTAAATATGATAAAAATTTTAATTTTGGCTTAACACTTGGTTATGTACACTAGTCTTATTATTTTAATGAGGTATTTTTCACCAAAGACTATCTTATCTGGAATGATAATGCACAATGTATCAAGACCCACATGGAAGACTGAGTCACGCTATCCATTTTTCTGTAACATACACTGTTGCAAAATATTTCACTAAAATTTAGAAGTGCCATCTTCCATAGTAGCAGTTTTTTCTATAAAAAAGGAATAATTTTATCAAATAAAAATGAGTGTACACAAAAGTTCTTATTTCATAAGTTTGGACACAGGTTAGAAAAGTAAAAAAAGTTTCTGTTTATTTAAATGATACAAATCTTTCCCAGATAACACATTTATGTGACTTTTTCACTGACATCTGACAAGTGGTAGTTGTCTCAAACTCTGCACCCCAAACCCACATGCTATTTGCCACCATCACACTGACCTGGGCTCCATTCGGTATGCCCCAAGCTACTTTTCCCTAACTCCCCCCACATGTATGAAATGATATTTCTTATTATTCTTTACACTTTGCCATTTTGCACTCACTTCCCTGGGAAACCCTTCCCTGAACACCTAGGCAGATCCATCACTCCCTCCCAGGCTCCAACACAATCAGTCACTGTTGTGTTTCTGTCCTTAGATTGCAAGCAGAGCTAGGACAGAGGCTGCCGTCTGTCCTGCTCACCAATGGTTCCCAATCTTCCCAATGACTTTTACTTATACAGTGAATATAGGGTTAAGCAAATTAATAGTAAGACAATCCTAGGCAAAGAAAATCTTTTCAAGAATAGATATAATTTACATTAAAAGAAAACCAAAGTGTCCATTCACAAGGTAGTCAAGTAAGAAAGAAATGTGTAAATACAATAAAGTCTAAAAAAAAAGTACTCATCTGGAGCAAAATGGAAGTAATAGTCTATATTCTTGACAAAATTCCTTTTGTTTAATGAATGAATGAAATAGGAACTTGATTTTTAGGTTTCCTCACTCTGTGGTGACTGTTACACTCCCAGTAATAAAACCTTACTGCACATAGATTCTTAAACAAGTAGTTATGCTGACAAAACTTCTTGGCTATCACAAGTGCATTCAGAACATTCATTCCGAAAGGGAAAATTGTAGCAAAACTGTTGTTAGTCTTAGAAGTCTTCTTCTGATACTTGGGTTGTAGGGCTTGGAATTCAAGTGGCCCAGAGTGTGATGGGAGACAGACAGTATGCAGCTTGAGGAAGGAGACGGTCTGATCCCAGACTCGCCACAGAACCAGGAACTACGCAAGGCATGCAGAGCCATAATATCACTTGGTAAAATAGATAAAAAGCACCTAGCACATCACCATCCTTCTCAAAACCCTCCAGTGCCTACCCTTCTCATTCAGATAAAAATGCAAACCCTCTGAAAGGTGACCTAACTTTGTAATTCAGGCCATAGCAGAGCCCTACCTCATCTCCCCACACACTGCCCATCTCCTGCTCCCCTTTACCAAACTGGTTTCTTGCCTCCATTGAAAATTTCCACTTGATTTCCACCTCAGGGTTCATTTAATTCTATTTCTTCTTCAAGGAATTCTCTTTATTAGAATCACTCCAATATTCTTTCTATCACTTCATTTTAGCATCTGCACAAAGCCTCCCCCAGAGAGAACATTCCTGAATGCGCTGCCTAAAGCAGCATGCGCCACCTCTGCCTTACGTTCAAGACTGCTTTATATTTCTTCATGGTCATGGTACTTAGCATTGTCATTTACCTTGTCATATCATACCATTATACGACGTGGTGTCATACTATATTCATATATTTATTACTCCTTCTACCTCTCCAACACATGGTGGCCACTCTTGCTTACATCTGTACTTAGCAATAAAGTGTCTGGCACACAGGTGGCACTTGGTATTTACTGCATGACAATGGACTTTATTCACCTGTATTTTATTTTGCTATGACATATAGTAAGAATCTAGTTTTTTGCCCCAAAGAGAGCTGAACTTTTGCTATAGATAATCAATAGTCATATCCAAAAATGGCTTCAAATGCTACTTATGAGAACAAATTTCCATATATATTTCACAATTTTGTAAGATATAAGATAAACTCAATTATCTGTGACCCTCATAAATAAGACTAGTCATTCAACTTGATGTGTCCTTTTTCTGAATTCCCTTTTTTTGTACATAATTTTATTTCATGTTTAACAATAAATCTAATAATTTTTAAAGTTTGTTATTTATTTTTCATTCTATGGCTAGAGTTATCGAAGCATTTTATCAAATGCTTTTGCATCCCATTTCTTCCTTGGAGTTTGCTTCATGCCAAATTATTTCTGTAGAACCTTTCTGGTACCTATTGAGAAGTCTACCTTTGAACTACCCTTTAGTATTATGAACTACCCCAAGTATTATGAACATTCATAAATGTGTATCTATCATTCTGATCTGCTAAAATCCCCTCATTTTTACTGTTCTGCAGTTTCACTGCATTATAACCAGTTCTGGTGTGTATTTTTAATTTTGACACATTATCTTTTCATATATTGCTCCTCATAATTCTTTCAGTTCCTCACTTTGAGAAGTCTCGTGAGAAGTGTAGTAGAGTTGTCAAGTTTCTTCTATGCCCCTATACTTTTTCATGTTTTCCATGTCTTCTCTTATTTGAGGGGCACGCTGGATGCTTAACTCAGCACTATTTCCAATACAGTGATATCAACACCTGTGTCCAGATTATCACTGGACTGATCGCTGTGCGGGGATTGGATTAGTTTCTTATTGCTTCTATAACAAATTTCCATAAAGTCAGTGGCTTACAACAACACAATTGTTTTATTTAAAGTTCTGGAGGTCGGACCAAAAATAGTTCCACAAAACTAACATCAAAGTGTCTGCAGGGCCGGGAAACACTGGAGACTCTGGTGGGGGGGACCTGCTTCCTCACCTTTCCGAGGCTCCAGAGGCCACCCGCATTCCCTTTGGTTCATGACCTTCCCTCCATCTCCAAAGCCAAGACCTGTATCCCCAGGAACTCTACTCCCACCAGCCCTCTGTCTCTGATTTCCCACCTGTCTTTCACTTCTCAGGGACTGTGTGATCACATTAGAGCCAATTCTGCAACCCAAGATAATCTCCCCACGTGACGATCCTTAATCTAGTTACATCTGCAAGGTCTCCTGCCCTGCAGGGGAATAGATTACTCGGGGGAGGTTAGGACACAGGTACCTTTGGGAGAGCAATGTTTCCTGTTACAGGATTAGGATTGTTGGACAGTATCACATAAGAATCCTCTCCTTGTAAGATTTCAAATTAACTAAACCTGGCTTTTTTCTTTCTTTCTTTCTCTTTTAGTTTTTTGTTGTTGTTGTTGTTGTAAGTTTATTAGGGAAAGATTCAAAATGCCTAGAGTTACAAATCAACTGAAGCATTTTTAACATACCTCATTTAGTTTCTACTTAAAATGAGGTTCAGATACAATCAGACATACTCACATTACTTTCTGAGTCCTTCCTGGTAAGGATGGTCTTTCTGAACTGTTTTCAAAGTCCAAGAAGAGCTGAGGGACTCCCCACATCCAAAGGAGAAGTTTGCAGATTATCAAACTCTGGGTATATGATCAGCTCATTGCTTCCTCCTCTGGGGTAGACTACTACATTGGTGACCCCCACTGAACCATACTTCCCTGTAGTCATGCCTGTGGATAGTCCCACCCACCTTGACCCTAGACTTGGCCATGTGACTTATTTTGGAAATTTGATATTAGCAAGAGTGATACAAAGAAGACTGACAGTGTTTGTGACCAAAGCTTGCCATCTTCGAATAGTCCCTCTTGGAAGCCAGTTGCCATCTGTTTTGCCAATGGGTTTCTGCCCCAGGCAAGTTCACTATGGATTCAGCGTGACCAAAGAAATGACAGTAGAACATTCTTGGGGTGAAAGGGTTATACCCAACTTTATTTCCATGGTGGCAGGTCAATCACTAGACTTCCGTCCACTCGGAGTGAGTCTGCATTCAGCAAACTGGTCTCTGCTTCTGGGCCTCTCCGCCCGCACAGCCATCCCAGTCTCTGTCCTTGGTGCTGCCACCACTCCAGTCTCTGCTCTGCTCTCCTGCAGCCTTGCAGCCATGCCACCATTGTCCAGAGCACTGGGCAGAGCTCTTTATATAGAGTCAATAACAACGTACTGCCCACATGTGTGTGGTGAGCTAGCCAACCAGGGCCAGGGGAGAATCCTGGCCACAGGAACCTTCACTTTATCCACACCATCCTGTAAAGAAAGTTGGACTAGATTACTGAATGAAAGACTTTGTGTAGGCAAGTTTTGGATTTGAAACATCTTGGAAGTTCATCCATCCCCTGGCCTTCTGGCTAAATGCAAATGCAGGCAACTTTGGCAGTACCACATGGAATGGAACAACTGCCCATATGATCACAGCCAACACCCCTGGACTGCTGTTTCATCCCACTCTGCTGTGAGGCAGCATGCATGCAGCAGATGGCTTAAAGACCTTTCATAGTATTATATTTGGTGTTAATGTTCTCTTCCTCATTCAATGCATGGTGAGGTTGGCACAAGCAAGATATTGGAACATGACACACATGACAGAAATCTTCATGTCAGTTAATGTAAGTTGCACAGCCTATAGAAGGTCTCATAATTTAGCATCCTTCCTTTGTCAAATTTACACACAGTGTCTCAGGTCGCTGGGATCTGCTTGAGATTCTAAATGCTATTCAATATGAAATTTGTTGCTAATTTCTCTGCATAATTGGTGTTAGGTCCATGTAATATTCAGTTCTAAAACTTTCTCTTCTTCATCACCTTGAGTGCCAGGTGAGTTTTTCATGTCTGTTAGTCCCAGATTAACATGACCAAGAAATGAAGAAAGCTTATCATCCCCATTGAGTCATAAGATCTTACTCCCACCATGAAGGCCCCCATAAGGAGGGGTTCCTATAGACTCTCTGTGACCTTGCAGGCCACAGTATTTTTAGGAGCTCTAACAATGAGTAGAGAAGCTTTAATTACACTGATTAATCACATCTTACCTACTGTTAGAATCATTCATAATTTACCCACGTCAGTGTAGTGAGACAACATGGCACTCTATCAAAGCCAGATAATTTCACAAGATCTGCTGTGTGCAGGAGACTAAGGCTCTTGAGTTAAGCAAGTAAGTGAACCCACAATAGCTTAAGTACTGACACACAGGACAGCTTCATTACAGAGTAAAGTTTAATGGTTGAGCGTCTGGGGTGTGGAGTTAGAGCACCTAGATCTGTTCCCAGATCTGCTGCTTTTCAGATCGTGACTTTGGGAAAATTGCCCTCTGTGTCTCCACTTCTTAATTTCTAAAATGGTATAATGTGACATTCCTTATAATACTGTCCTAAGTTTTAGGTATATTCATGAAGTGTCACGTAAAACACTCAAAAAGTATCTGGCAGTTAAGCACCAGCTGCATGTTACAGATGATTATTTTTTAATATCATAATTACTAATACAATTTAATCACTTGGAGGAATAAAAATGAACATGGACTGTCTCTTAATCAAGTTTCTTCTATCACAGAGACATCTATTGATACAGACATGCTATGGATAAAGCATTATTTGATATCCAACAAGTTGTGCTATTTCTCACCATAAATTATGAATTTCAAATCACACACGTTCATTGGTTGGGACTATTCAGGAAAAATAAAGTTTAATGCCAATAAAAGTACTAGTATAGCCTTCAGAATTAGCAGGGTTGGAGGGCTGTACTGGAAAGGAAAACCAATTTTCTTAGTTTCAAGTGACTGACTGGCCGTAATCCTGTCACCATTTGATGAACAATATTTTTATGGGCCTATATGGCTTCTAACTTACACTGTTCAGGATCCTTTATAAATTGATGCAGCTGAAACACAACATTCAGAAAAAACTTTAAATCCTTTTTTAAGTTTCCTTGAACTGGCACAACAAAGTACTAGTCTAAACTAGGTGGCTTAATAATAATCTCACACTCTGGAGACTATATATAAATTGAGGAATCAGCAGGTTAAGCTCTCCTGAAGGCTCCTGGGGCAGATCCGATGCAGGCTGTCTCAGCTTCTGGTGTCAGAGCGATCCCTGGGCCCTTCACCTGCCTCTGTCCGCATGCCATGCTCCCTTTGTCTCTGTCTTCACATGGCCTCTTCTGTAAGGGTCACCAGCCACTCTGGATTAGGGGCCCCTGCTCACTCCAGCATGACCTCAACCTAAGGAACAACATGCACAGTGGCCCTTTTCCCAAGTAAGGACATAGTGTGAGGTACATGGGTTAAGATTTAAATATATCTTTTATAGGGGACACAGTCCAACCCATAATAGTCTACTCTTTGCCCCTCTCCCAAATTCATGTCTGCCCTACATAAAAAAGACATTAACCTCATCTTAACATTCCTAAATTCTTAGCCCATTCCAGCATCAATTTCAAAGTCTTATCTAAATATAATCAACTCGAGAAATCCCAGAATTTCATTCTCTAAATCATCTGAATCAGTTATGGATGAGACAGGTCATGGTTCATTCTGAGCAAAAATTCCTTTCCATCTATGAGCCTGTTAAACTGAGAAAACAGGTTGTCTGCCTCTAAAATAAAATGGTAGGACAGGCATGGAGTAGGTATTCCCATTCCAAAAAGAGTTTAGAGTGATAAAAAGGGGCCACTTGTCTAAAGCATGCTCATAACTCAGCCCAACAAATTCCAAGGCCTGAGAATAATTCTCGTAGCTTGATGCTCTGTCTCGGGACTGCAGGTGTGGCCCCACCCACTCAGCCCTGGGTGGTGTCCATGCCCTGGGGAACCAAGCAGGTGACCACATATTTGGAACCTAGGATTTCCTGTCAGTCCAGGCCTCTGCATCTGTGACTTTCTGCCCTGGAGTCTACCTGCATGGCCACTCATCTCAATGCCTTTAGCCCAGGCTGGAAATACACTAGTGTACATTTTTCAAACACTCTTGTTAGTTTTCTGTGGATGTCAAGAGAATAGATAACAGTAGATGCAAGAATTTCTCACGGATTCTTCCTGGGTAACTACATCTTTATTCTTGGGCTCTTTCTGCTGAGAGGGCTGCCTGGATCCAGGAGTCACACACCTAATCCCTTTAGTGAGTGACTGGCCTTGTTTCCAGAGGAAGCACTCTGGATGGCTGAGCACCTTCCAAATCACTGAGTACTGGTTTCTTTTTAAAATTTCCCTCAGTTTAGCTCTCTTTGCTCATAGTTTACTACAAGCAGAAAGGAGAAACCTGGCCACATCTTCTACATTTTTTCTTGGGAATTTGTTCAGTCAAATATCCATGTTCATCACTTAAAATTTCCACTATCCACCACTGAACAGAACAGCAGAACATAACTTAGTCAAGTGGTCTTCCACTTTATAACAAGGATTGCCTTTCATTCCATTTCCAATAACAAGCTGCTCATTTCAGCAGAAGCAGCTTTAACATTCACATCTATCAACATTCTCTTCATGATGTTGAAGAGAATCAACATCTTTTCTTACAGTAAAAGCTTTCTGTACAATCTCCCTTCTCTTTTCTGAGTCTTCTCCAGAAATGCCTGTATTGTCTGTATTTCTACAAACAATCTCTTCAATGCAATGTAGACTCTTTCTAACAAGCACCTCAAAATTCCTGTAACCTCTACCCATTTCTCAATTTCAAAGTTACCTCTATATTTTCAGCTATTTGCTATGACAGTATATCCCATTCTCAGTACCACAAACTGTATTAGTGTCTTATGGCTGCTGTAACAGAGGATCACAGACCAGGGGGCTGGAAACAACAGAAACTTACTGCCCTGTATTATTGGAGGCTAGAAGTTCAAAACCAAGGTACTGGCAGCTCTATGCTCACTTAGGACTAGAGGGGGATCCCAGGCCTTTCCCTTAATTTCTGATGTCACCAACAGTAATTGATCCTTGGCTAGCAGTTGCTTTACCCAAACATTGCTTCTGCTGTCACATGCCATTCTCCCTTTGTCTCTGTGTCTTCACATGGCCTTCCTATGATTTCACCTTAATTTAGTTAATTAGGTCTGCAGCAAACCTACTTATAAATAAGGTCACATTCTGAGGTATGGGGTTTAGGATTTCAACACACAGCCTCATGCACTTCTCAAGTAGGAGAGTTAAGGGGACATTCCTGGTTCCAACAGAAAAAGAAAAATAACAAATTCCTGAGCACTATGCATCTATACATTGAAGTATTTATAAGATGATTTTAAGCAGGATGGTGACTAGAAACCCCATATATTATCTACCTTATCAGCTGGCCAATATGACTAGTAACAGGCATAGAAAATGAAACGAACTACCTCTTTTCTCCCCAACCCAATATTCTTCTGTGATTGTGTGCAATTTTCCTGGAATTAGAGTGTTCCACACTTTCATGTGGTGGAATGGAGGAGCCCCACAGTTTGCCGTTTGGCATGTCCATTTTTTAAGTGACATGCAAAATACGAATCAAACCCATCTAAATAGTGTGACTATATTGAGCATCTGCAACACACAGAGAACATGGCACCAGCTTGTAAATATTTTTCTCATTAGCCATTTAAATAGCAGCCACTCTTAGAAAATAAGTCATTCATTTGGGGGAGTGGAATCAAGAAATAATTTCAGTGTAAAGCTGGAGCACTGGTATCCATAGGAGATGGGTGCCTGGGAATCCCGTCTTCACAGCCTTCCTTGGGGAGACTTTTCCTCCTCACTCTCAATTTGGGACCAACTTCCATGCTTAACTCACAGAAAGTTTATTAATTCCTTAAAGATGTTGCCACTAATTTTCTAAATTACCATTTCAGTTTATGAAGCTGTGTTCCTTTTATCTTCAAATTATGTCTTTTTGTACAGTCATGTTATTTGAATCACATTTTGTTGTACACTGAAGCCAGAACAAAGATTCTTCAGTGAAGTTCAGATTTTTAAAAAATCATTTGTTCATTAGCTGTGGTAGCCTTTCTTCTGAAATTTCTCACTCATCTGGGCATACGTATTTGGACAGTATGATGTGATGTTGAAAGAAAGTTTGAATAATTTGCCGAAGGCCTGTTTAGGAAGGAGGGAGCAGAGTCTGCCCTTTCCGTCTTAACAGGGACCAGCTACACTTCCCAAGGTGGGAAGACCTCTAAATACGTGTCCCAGTGGGTCCTCTGTTGGGATCCAATCTCATAATAAAAACTTATTCTACCTCCCTAACTTCCTCACTCAAAGATGGCAACTGTTATATAAGTTGCACTTTATACAGTCAAGTCTCTTTATATACTGAAACATGACTGATTCTGCCATGGAGAGACAATTAGAAATGTCTTCGTGGCCATGTTGTGAAGATCTTTTCAAGAGCCACGTGAGTGTTGCTAGAGTTGTTCATGTAGATTAGCTTCCTTGGCACGGTGTTATTTTGCAGGTATAGTTTGCTGTGACCCAGACCTAAGCCCCAGTATGTGAAATATTGAGCTTTTCAATTATAACTTTTTTTAAAGCCTCAAAGTATGACTCTATTTTTGGCTAATAGAAAATATATGCATTTTATTCAAACATTGCGCCTAGATATTTTCTTCTATAAGGGAAAATTGCACAATTCCTCTGGGTCTTTGGAGCATCTTTTCAAAGCATGCCACAAGATACAACACATGCAGTATTTTCATGATACACTGCAAAGGATAAATGTTCTCAGGCATCTTATTCTTTCATCTATTGTATTTCTAGATGCTACATAAACTCTGTAAGAGAATCAGAACAGTAAGCTACTCTGCTGTTCCCTGTCCCTGTATGGTTAGCAAAATGGCTAGTGCTTTGAGCTCACATGCATTTACCTTGGCATCCTCTGAGTTATCAATTTAATGAGTTTTTCATTTAAATGGCAACATTTTCAGTTTCCTATATTCCCTTTTGCTGTTTTCATTTAGATTTCTACTGCTCTTGACTCATAACCTCTTAGGTTTGTTTTCATAATTTCTTTGCCTTATCTCCTAGAGGACTCTTTCCTCAGTCATCTCATGAAAAAACTTTTGAGATTGTTTGGGTGCAGAAATGAGGCCTTTTCAATCCATAAATAAAGCAGACATGCAGAGGACCCTAATTCCATGTACTCTGGGCACAGAATGTCAGCTTGACCACTCACCTTTGTGTAGCATTTGCAGGAGAGCATGAGTGAAGGGGTGTGTGAAATTTTCTGCAAATCACCTCTTCCCTGATGAGTTTCTAAGCAAAAGAGCAGGAGGGAAAACTTCCTGACAAGGCTTCTATGATGTAGCGCCAAATACAGGGTGGATCCTTCTGGAAGCTGTAGATTGAGAGAGTGGTGCCGACCTCCAGTTTTTGGCTGGCAAAAATCAGATGCTTCTGGTCAGTAGAGGTGCCTGCTTTGTACAGGGCATTACTGCTTCGAAGGTACAGAGTATCTCTCCCTGCTGCTGCCTGCGGGTCCCCACGAAGATGTGTGAAATGGAAATGCAGCATCTGCTTCTTGGCCACTGCACAGAAGGAAAAAAGAAGGTTGGCGGACATGCTTGAGCACTTTTAATGTATACGTTTCATGGCATTTTTATGAAATTCCTTCAGAGTAAAACATGTTCTTTATTGAATTTGCATAGTCTTTCACACAAAAATTTTCATAACTTTCCTCACAATTTGAAATTTTAGTTTACAATTCCACCTTGATTAGGATCTTCCCATCTGTGTGTGTGTGTGTGTGTGTGTGTGTGTGAGTGTGAGAGAGAAAGAGAGCTTTTTTACCCTTTGCCCAGGCTCTCCCTCCCCTGACCCTCTCCCCCACCACATTCCCAGTTAGACGCAGGTTCCGGTGGTGGGGTGACAAGCAGAGCAGCTCCTAAATCCCTGGCAGACGTGGCACACGTTCTGATTGTGTGGTCATTTCTTTCCTTCTTTTGACCTCAGGCAGAAGCTGGATAAATTTGCAGGAAGTAATGGCAATTTTTCCCCTGTTTACATTTTGGGGAGTTTGGAGGTGAGAAGTTCCCATCAGGAGCCTTCTTCCTACCAACTGTAATTATCTGACTTTTTTATTTTTAGCTTCCCCCACACACATGGTTTTGAACTGATATACTGTTGTGGTTTTGACTTCCATTTCCCCAATGACTAATGATTTGGGGCACCTTTTTTATGTGTTTATTAGTTATTTGTATATCTTCTTTAGAGATATGGTTATTCAGATCTTTTGCCCATTTTTTTAAATGGGCTGTCTTTATATTTTTGAATTATATTAGTTCTTTTAAATATTCCTATAGGTGCCTTGTCATGTACATGATTAATAATTCTTTTCTCTCATTCTGTGAGCTATATTTTCACTTCCTTATAGTGCCTAAAGTGCAAAAGTTTAAAATTTTGATGAGGTCAAATTTCTCTCTTTTTTTCTTTTGTTGGTCTCAGATTAGGTGTCATACCTAATCAACTGCTAAATCCAAAGTCCTAAAGATTTACCTTTGGATTATTTTCTAATAGATTTATTACTTTATCTCTCACATTTAAGTTTCTGATAAATTTCAAGTCAATTTTTGTATATGATATGACAAAATGACCACTCACCTTTTTGTAGCATTTGCAGGAGGGCATGAGTGAAGGGGTGTGTGAAATTTTTGGAGACCTTCTTTGTTCTGCATGGCCATCCATGGCACCCAACACAGATGTTTGCCCACTGAAAGATCTTAGTACCCCTGTCAAAATTATTTGACCATAAATCCATGGCTTTATTTGTGGACTCGCAATTCATCTCCACTGATATATGTATGAATCCTAATACCTGTATCACTGTCTTGATTACCATTGCTTACTTTGAAATCAGGAAGGTGGAGTCATATTTTGTTATTCTTTCCCAGGATTGTTTTGGCTTCTCTGGGTGCCTTTTAATTTCATACAGACTCTTAACACTGTTTTATCAGTTTCTACAGAGTCAGCTGGAATTTGAATGGAGATTGAGTTAAATCTGTAGATCAATTTAGGGAGTATCATTGTTTTAGTATTAATTCTTCTGGTGTATGGAATATTTTTTTCCAACCATCTTTACTTTCAGCAAGTTTTTGTAGTTTCTAAAACATATGTCTTGCACTTTTTTGTTGCATTTATTCCTAAGTATTTTATTCTTTTTTGAAGTTATTGCATATATAAGTTTTTTCAGTTTCTTTTTACTGGTTTATAATAATAACCTTAAAAACTCCATTACACCCATAAGCCCCCACAGGTGAGAAGATGAGGGACGTGAAGAATGAATGCTGCCATATGGGGACAGCGCGGGCAATGCAGGCATTCCCCAGGGGCAGGTGGGATGGAAGCAGGGAGCCTTGACCCGGAACTTCATTGCAGGTGGAGACTGGCTGGCAGAGGAGGAGAGGGGCTCAGGGTGAACGAGGAAACATCTCTCACCCACAATGAAGGTAGTTGTCGGGGTGCTGGTGTGGGTGGGGCTTGGGGTAGTGGTGGTCACTGTACATTTTCCGTGCAGACTGGGGATGGATGGGAGTGAAAGATTCAGAGATTTGCACCCCTGAACGGGAAGAGATGGGCTTGAGGTTTGGTTTAATGCCTCCACGTTGGTGTCTGGTCCAGTTTCCTACGGAGGCCGAGGCCCAGATCGCTGAGGAGTGGAGGACGCAGCTGGAGGAGGCGGCGGGGAAGCGCAGGGCGGCCTGGGCAGCCCAAGCCAGGGAGTGCAGCCCCCAGACGTGCCGCCAGAACTGGGCCAGAGCGGTGGCCGCCGCTAGGGAAGGTGTGGCGGGCGCAGCACCACCGACCTTACCGCTGTCCCTGAGTCCAAGCAAAAGCCCAGCCCAGGTTTTGGGGACTCCAACGCGTGGAAGCTGCAGGCCGATGCTCTGATCCCAGCGGGAACTCAGGGTTAGGGCCTGAAGCCACGTCACTGAGTTTTCTGCCCTCATAAGCCTGCCCTTCGGGCTACAACTCAATAAAGCTCTTGCTTGCTTAAAAGAAAAAGAAAAATCCATATTCATTTCGTGCATTGCTGGTGTGAGGAAACACAGCTGGTGTTTTACATTGTCTTTTATCCTGCCTGCGACCTCGCTGAGCCTTTGTTAGTGGTACTCGCATTGCAGCTGATTCCCTAGGGTTTTGTATATGTGACATTATGTCCTCTGCAAATAGTTTTATTTTTTATTTCTAATAGGAATGCTTTTCAATTATTTTTCTCACCTCAAACTTTGGCTAAAACTTCCAGTTTAAGTCTGAATAAAAGTTGTAAGAGGAAGCCAACATTTCTGTCTTGTTCTTGATCGTAGAGGAGACCATCCAGTCGTTCACCATAAGTATGATGTGGTTTTTCATAGATTTCTTTTATCAGGTGGGGTAACTTTCCTCCTGTTTCTGGTTTTTCTGTATGATTTATCATGAAATGATGCCGCAGTGGTTCAAAGGCTCTTTCTGCATATATTGAGATAATAATTTTTGCTTTTTATTCTAATGAGGTGGTATATTACATTAATTGATTTTTCAATGTTGAAACAACTTTGAATGCTAGGATAAATCCTACTTGCCAAGGTGTATAATTATTTTTACGTGTTGCTTAATTGGGTTTGCAAGTATTTGGTTGAGCATTTTCATATCTGTACTCAGGAGACATGAGAACTCTAGTACTCTGGATGTTTTTAGTTTTGGTGCATGGCTAATACTAGATTCATAGAATGAGTATCATAATTATTTTTTGGTTATTTTGATGAAAGAAAATTTTTTGAGAAAAATCTTAAAATGAAATCCATTAAATTGTCAGGCTTTTTTTTTTTTAACTGCCCAGCAATTTGCAATTGTGATGATAGATTGATGATGTCATCTATACTCCATAACTGAGCTTCCTTTCATCTTCAAATCTCATTTTGATGCATGGTGATAGTATTAGTTAATCAGGGTTCTCCACAAAAACAGAAACAGGACATATCTATGTCTCTATCTTTATCTATATCTACGTCTGTACCTTCACTCAGCCATACCTATACCCATCCATTCATCCACCTTTATATCTATCATCTGTCTATTATCTATCATCAATCAATCTGTTTATCTACCTATCATCTATCTATAAGGAAAGATTTGATGTGAAGGAATTGACTTATGGGATTGTGTAGGGGCTGGCAAGTCTGAACTCCATAAGGCAACCTGGCAGACTGGAAAATCAATGAAGCATTTATGCTCCAATCTTGAATCCGGATTCAACAAGGCTCAAAACTCACAGGGTACCTATACTGCAGTCTTAAGCCTAAATTTCCTGTCCTTTGGAAACCTCAGTCTTAAGGCCTTCAACCTTTACTGTATGAGGTTCACTGATATCATGAAAGGTAATTTGCTTTACTCAAAATCTGTAGATTTGTGTCAATTACATCTAAAAAATACCTTCCCAGCAACATCTAGACTAGTGTTTGACCAAACAACTAGGCACCATAGTGTAGCCAAGTTGACATGTAAAATTGACGTATAATATAAACAATCACAGCAATTTTTCTTGTGAGATAACACAGATCTATGTGTCTGTATTCCTAATTACACAGTTCGTTGACTACACATGTCCTCAATGTACATTGTGGCCCTAATCAGAAACATTAGAAAAATCCCTATTACCTACTTATTCCCAGTTATCTATTTTGGTTTTATACATCAAAGTTCATAAAACGATTACCCACAAAACCCCAGATAATCATCTGCTTTCATAAATAAGATTTTATTAGAACACAGCACACATATTCATTTCATATTATGGCAAAATTCTGTTTTTGTCCACAATATCTATATCTACAACACAATGTTTAAAGCAACAGTCATGACATAACTATGGAGTTAAATCACTGGAACAGGGATGGTATGGCTTGCAAAGCCAAAAATATTAACTACCTGTGTTTTTACATAAAAAGCTGGCTAACCCCCATTGTACCCTGTAGGTCTAATCCATTATTTTATGACTCCACTCTCCATATGTGCCCTAACTGTGCTTCCTCACATGTCTGCCTTTCACCCACAATTTCCTCTGCAGGCCTATCCTATCCCTGGTTCATCTGTTATAGGCTAAAATTGTACTTTTTACAAAGTTATATCAATCCCAGATACTTTTTCTTTTCTCTTTAGATATGAATTGGTCTTTTTCCTATCATCTTTTTAATAATGGCTATTTAAATATGTCTATTTTTATAACTTATGTTGTATCCTTTATTTTATTATGGTCACCTCATTTGTCATATTTCTCCCTTCTAAATGACATGCTCTTTAAAGGTAATCTACTTATCTTGATATATACTGTAGTTTCTAGGTTTCCTAGGTAAATTGCAAATAGTAAGTAACTGAAAACAATTTGTTGCATTGAACTAAACACTGCTAAATTGTATTGGATTACATTTTGTATGTGTTAGCCATTTTCCTAGCCATTTTAGAAGAAACATTTTATCTGGGCAATAGGAAAGCATTTTTACTCAATTGAAGTAGTGATCAGAAAACTTTTTCTGTAAATAGTCAGAGAGTAAATATTTTAGGCTTTTTGGACCACAGATGTCTCTATGTCTCTGTCAATGTTTAATTTTTTTTGTTGTTGTTCTTTAAAATTGTAAAAAAAAAAAAAAAATACCCCATAAAACAAAAAAACATTCTCAGCTCATTAGCAGCACCAAACAGTTCCTGGGTGTACATGAGAAACGTTTGCCTTTTCGGAGGAAATCTTTGCATCCCTCCTTCTCATGCGTGCTTAGAGTTGAGAAGCACTACTACAGAATGGTTGCTCAGGACCAGTGAGCGGAGTGTAGAGGTTGAAAGATGATATATATACAGAACTGGTCTTGGCATTTGTATTTGACTTTAGACTGTTTAGTGTAGACTTCTAGGCACTTAATCTTTCTTTCTTTATGATACCATATGTAACAATGTTTATGACCTAGTAGGGAATTAGTGCAAGCATGTATTCACACACAGTTGTTTAAAAATCTCTCATGTCAATGTGCACCTTGTAGAGTGTTATAATTTTCTAGTCATTTCTACTAAGAATCTAAATAATAGGCCTTTCTACTGCATTTTGAAACTGCAGCATAATTTGAATATGAGGAGTGGGCTCCTTTATACACAGGGTTCATGTAAAGGGAAATCATGTTCTTCAAATAACACACTAGATTGGTTTCTACTTAAAGACAGGTCATTTGACCCTACAATGTAAAATTTCTTCTCCAAAACGTATAGCTACTGCAGGTTTTAATTTGCCCAATATGCTGTCCTCAGGAAACGGACGCTCTGATGCACTTCACCAGGCATCTCCTGAGGACTACGTGGAAAGGAGTGCTTCGGGCCTCCCTGTGCCTTCCCCTCGAGGGGCTAAATTCCCTGTGAATATTTTATTTGATAGTCGTACAAGTTGATTTGTTTCACTAGTTTTCAAGAATTAATTATTAATTATCAGATGAACAATAAAAAGTGACTGCATCAAAGACGATTTAAAAAAGTGGAGCTGTAGAATGGTAGAATGTAGAATGTAGAATACCCATGAGTAAAACTGAAAAATCAGGTTGGTTAATGAAATTGCAATCTTCTTATCTTCCAGTTATAAATAGCCCACACATCTTTATTTGTCCTTCAACATTCTCACAGCATCTTTACCATGGCTGAGTAACAATTTATTTATTTAGCAAACATCAAATTTTGAGCTGTGAAAGGTACTCATCATTATTTGAGTTTTGCTTTTTCCCATAGCCAGTAATTTTGGAAAGAGTACATTGTGAAGATATTGTATAGAGAAGAGGCAGAATTTGTAAAACTATAACATCCCTAGTTACACAATGAGTTAGATAAACATTCAAAGTTATAATACTGAATAACATTCAAAATAATCTTAATTCTTACAAGAAACATTGCTTTGTACAGAGACAGAATAAACATTTTATCCATTCTACAAGAGTGTATAAAATTGAATCTAATCATATGTCAATAGCATGTTGAGTTGAATGGCCTAATTAAAAGCTTCATTATATTTATCAGAAAAAAAAAGGGAGGCACATTTAACAAGAGAGGTAAATGAGAAAAAGTAAAACTATTTAAAAATTTTTAAAATTTTTATGTAGCCAAAACCAAAAAATAGTGGTAAAGCAGAGGGAAAAAGGCCCTATGTGATGAGCAGTTTATTCACAGGAACGTGAGCTTTACTCAGTGTTAATCAGGAAGGGAGATTTTCCTTTTGTTTTATTAATTGCTGTACTCCCAGGACCAACACAGATGCCTTCATAGAAAATTCTCAATACTGAGAACATATTATTACATGTTACCTTTCTCTAAATTTCTAGCATTCTTAATATCTGTTCAAGTCAACTGGTCTACATATATACACACATAATACATACATTACACATAGTTTATATTAAATACACACATGTATACATATACACATTTTATATTAAATATACATACATGTACACATTTTATATTAAATATATACACATATACATATAGACATATTTTATATTATATATATATAAATATTACATAGATATATGTACATACATTTTTCTTTTTGTAAGCTTTCTGTATGGCTGCTGTGGCAGTTACATTTAGTGCTTGCCAAGCAGCCTTCTGGTGCCACAGCCTCCCCTACATGACTTTTTGGTCAGGTGCATTTGATCACTGGCATATCATTTTAGGCTAAGGCTGTGCGTGGCTGTGTGTTTCCTCCCTCCTTCTTGTCCCCTAATACAGCAGGATTCTTACTGATAGTGACAGAAAGGGATTTCCCAAGATTTATTTGCCTTTGATATTGGATACTTGAGAATCTGAGTTGACATGTTATACCAACAAAGCTTGTTATTACCATCTAACTAGCGTGCTATTATTTCATCTTTCAGGATATTATGACACTTCTGGATGATAAATCCTCATATAACTATGATCTTTGTATAACTTGATGTTCCTTAACATGATCTGTACACGAAGACATTAGTGGAATATTATTTGAATGGATTAATGCTTAATTCTATCTCTACTGAATGTCTGCTGCTCTCTTCTCACTTGATAATCTGTCTAGACATAGAGACCCCCGGACTGTAATCTCAATTCCAACTTTTCCTATTTTTACTTTCTTTGGGATTTATCTTCATAATCTGACAAACAACCCACCTTTAATGCTTATTCCTTCTTACTTTACTCTATAAAGAGATGCCTTAAAAATTCTTGCTATAAATTATTCTCATCCATGCAGACCTCTACATGTGCATCCTTCTATTTTGGGAAGCAGTAATTTATACTCATTACTCTCCAGACTCACTACCTAGTCATTCAATTATCCTTGCAATCTGGCTTTCAAACTCACCATGCTCCTGGAAATGCCTCTATTAATGTTTCCTGATCCTTATACCCACCCCCATTTGCTTCGCTGACTTATTTATTACAAAATTTCAGTAGAACTTAAAAAAGTAGATCATATTTTGGAGGACTATCCTTGATATGAATTTTAAAACACCAATTAAGGTATGTTTATGTCTCTCAGTAGCACAAAATTTTGTCCATATTCCACATAAACATGAAGTATCACCAAACCAAAGGTTTCACACCTATTAAAAGTTATTTTTCTTCCTTCTTTTTTCTACAACCAAGGAAAAAAAAAAAGCAGTGAAAGAGCATAAAAGGCGCACGTGCTCTTTGCTGGTGTTCGGTTCCTCTAATTTTAAAGAATGTAAAGACAGTATATTATCAATGAGAATTCTGAACTGAGCAACTTTCCCTGCAACCATACACAGAGATGTGGACAAGAAAGTTACCCTTGTGGCATTTTGAAGTTAGTATTCTACAAAACTGATATATTATGAGGTTCCTTTTCAAATCTCTTCCCCACTTATTTGAATATTTTTGTGACATGAATTTATAATTCGAGTTCTCTTACAAACTCCTCCAGCACAACTCAGCTCTTACCCACCCCATTTCTGAATGGACACCTCACTCACTCATCTTGTCTGCTCTAAGTTAGCATTGCTATTTCTGTGAGAGCACTAACTCACTTCCCATCTTTTGCATAAAACTTCGTTTAAAACTGTTAGGCTGTTTCAGAAATCAGGCCTCCTTATCCTTTTAAAACCTGATTTCCTATTATCCTTTCCTTCCTATTTGTTCTCTAAACTTCCTGATTTATTCATTCCATTCATTCCTGTGATCAATTATGCCTTTCTTGTAAATGTCTCCTCCTATAGCAATCCACTCAACCCTATAATCTCTTCAAAAAAAAAAAAAAAAAAACCAGCTCTGTGATTTTCAGTGTTTTTAGACAGCTCAGTCACTTTATTTATGAGACAGAAGTTAACATTAAGCTATAGCCTGTTACAAGGCAGATTCAGTTGATTTACAGAGTGACAAATTGTTGCCTATGGTGATTGGTTGTAGGCTTCCTAGATGAATTTTCTTATGAGTTCTGCTGACTTATTAGGAGTAGAAATTTCTATATGTATAAGATTATGGCAATTGTATAATTGATGAGAGTAACATTTCTAGGTTTAGGGGAAAGGCTGATAATCAAAAATTGCTCTCAAGAACTCACAAAAAAAAAACCTAACAAGAAACCAAAAAGGTAGATATTCTTGTTAATTTTAATGTTATGTGTAATGATACATCAGTGACGATTATACTTTTAATCTTGTATGCACCTAAGTAGACATTTCATTATTGAAAATGGCACTAAAATAATGGACATTGTTCTCTGTATAATCATGATATGTTAATCAGCCTGTTTCATAAATTAAGAAATAATTTGCATGTATTCCGTCTTAAGTAGGCATGCAGAGGCATTTACAGTCTCTTCCACAGCTAGTTCATTCTCCTGCTTGTTCTTTCACAGAAAACGGGCATCTGAGTGAGTCATGATTTTAATATTTGACTGGAACATAGCATTCTCAAATTCTAGACCAGATTCCTGCTGTCATCACTTATTCTCAAGTGTGATTCATTCAATCATACGTTGATTCATTCATTTAACAGATACTCATTTGATGCTTTCCATGTGACAGGTATTGCCTTTAGAACTGGGGATTCATAAAAATGGGAGACATTTCTTATGCTACACATTCTGGATGATAGCCTTACATGGTAATGCTAAGAACATTCCTGATTTCTGGAAGACAGCATATCAGTTACTGAGGTTCTGAGATGGGAGATATCTTGGTTTAGACAAAAACGAGGAGAGGAACACACTGTGACTAGAGCATCCTTACCGACTGGAGGAGTCCTAGTGTTGAAGCAGAAAGAGCAGGGTCCTACAGTGTCTGATGGGCAGTGGAGAACACTGAAGGAATTTTCAAAGTAATTTTCTTATAGATTGGGACAGGACGTCAGTAACGGATTTCTTTGGCTTCTAGGGCAAAACAGAATAGACGAAGAGGTGGAAGCAGAATGACCAGTGTATCTCCCGATAACAGATAAGATTCCTTCCATCATGGTCTTATCTGTAGCAAGGAGGCACAATTTTGTTTTCTTTCTTGAGGTACTAAATCTTGCTTCTCAAGTATGGTGGGAACACTGTTCGAAAATTGCATGAGCTTCCCCAAGAGATCAGTGGCATATTTTAAATCAGTTCTCAAACTTTCACATGTAGCAGAATCACCTGGAGGGCTTTACACACCTTGCTGGAGGCATGATTGAGGAGGCATGTGAAAGAGCCCAAAATCTGCATTTCTGACAAGTTTCCAGGTAAGGCTGATGTTTCTGCCTAACATTTTAAGCACATTTACAGTACTGTTTTACAATATATGAATGCCTCTGAAATTTTCATCATAAGATGACTGCTTAATTATTTTTTTTTAATTTTGTTGTTATTATTGGAGCAAAAAATCAAAGGGAATGGTACTTTGGATCCAGAAATTATTGTTGGCCAGCATTCTAACGTTATCTGCTTTTGGATTTCTTCTAATTATTAACATAAGGAAAGGGTGCTGAAGATATATACATTCACATACTTCCTGAAATCTAGAAGGAAAGAAGGTGAAAAGGAAGAGGAAAATGAAGAATGAACAAAAAGAGAAGGAAGAAGAAGAAAAAGAGAAGAGGGAAGGAAGAGGAAGAGGTGGACACCTAGCTTGTCACTGGCTGGAGGCAGATGGATATTGAAAAGATTCTATTCACCTCGGTGTGCTTTCCTGTTAAGAACTTCTTTGTATAAGATTTTTTATTGATAATGTAAACTAACTTTTAAGGAACCTTAATGATATTGCCAGAATCAACCACTAGGAAAATAAGAATTACAGTTTGGTATTCCTTTATTACTATAAACTTTTCTTCATAGTAAGATCTTTAGCTTCAGTTTTTCACCTGGAAAGTGGGGAAACTTACCCACATATTAATTTGTAATGAAGATGAACCTAGAAATGGTATACAAGGTTTTTAACACACTACCTGGTCCTCAGCATTGCTTATCCTATATTCAATATCCTAGGGAATTTTTTAATAAAATGAATACACTCTAATGGGTTAAATAGTGCCCCCTGAAATTCATATACATCTTCAGAATGTGACCTTATTTGGAAATAAAATCTTTGCATATGACTCTGTCAGGGATTTTTCTGCACACAAAAAGTGTGTGCAGAAGCACTAAAATATCTCATATTTCTTTATATACATGTAAAAATAGGTAAAGCACGATTGTTAATTCAAAGTCATTGTAAAGTTGCCAAGATAAATCTCCTGTATGAACTAGCAATTCTCATGGGTCAGTGACTTTTTTATAAATTGTTCCTGAAAGTGCAAAGCAATTATAGTGTAAATATTTTAGGGATAGGATTTTTTTGGAAGTCCATTTTCATGGATAATAACTGAGTAATAATGATTCATTCAAATATTGAGCATTGAGGAAAATCTACTTGGCCTAAATGAAGAGCAAGGGGTGTCCCAGGCAGGTGAGGCCATCTTGCTAAGATGCCGAGGGTTCAGTAGGGTCTTATTAGGGATCAAAGTGCTCACCACTCTGTTTGCTGTTGTTTGCCCAGCAGAGATACTGATGTGAACTTGGACCATTTTTTCTAAGCATTGAAGCTAACGGCATAAATAAATCATGAAGGAAGCAGAAGGAGAGATCATATTATTTCTTCTATTCTCAATAGATTCCCTCTGACCTCTTAATAGAATGGTTTTTCTTTAACACTCTGGTAAGAAATGTGCTCACAACATAGACTTGGAGAATGATGCCTTATAATCACCTGTAAAACACAGGCTTCTATTGTGTTTTATAAAGAAAGAAAATGTATACAATTTTATACACAGTAGCTCGCTAGTCATGTGAAAATATGAAGAAAATATTAAGGAATATACATTAAATTGTATCAACTATGCCTTTTGTCGGTATTAATATGTAATTTTCTGTTTCTGTTTCTACATTTTCTAAAGCATCAATGAAATAAAAAAATATATGTAGAACAAAGTTATTGGAAGAAAACAGTGGATAAATAAAAAATCTATTGATGGTACTTACAAAATAAATGTGATATTGACCTACAAGAGTAAATCTTGATTCTGAAATGCCAATACTTGATTTTCCCCTTGGCAAATTTATATATTTTCAGCTATTTGATGAGCCATTGGAAGGGGGTTGCTGGAGCTCTGTGCATAGGCAGTGTGCCCAGATTTCTCTTGCTGAGCTTCAACTCTACCCACAAGAGTTCTGCACTTCCAATCTCCCCATCTCATTAAATGGCACCAGAAATGCCAAAATATGCAAACATATTTGATGCTTCTCTCTGTTTCCCTCTCTTTCCCTCTCTTTCATTCCTCTTTTTCATAATTTTCCTCCTAAATCAGCTATTTATAAATACATCAAGTTTTACATTTTACTCCATCCTCATCCTCATTACAACTTTGTTAGTGTGTGCATTATATATATATAAAATGTACCTTTGGGGGTCAGGTGGTACCCCTCCTGGGGCAAGTTCCTTATGAATCTGGTGAAACCGAAGGAGGACAAGGGGAAGAACAGGTAGAGCAAAAGAGTTTTTATTGCTCAAGCTTGCTCGAGTGCACTAGCCAGGCCCAGCTCCATCCATCCCCCCGGCCATGGCTTCCCCTCTATCCCCCTCCCACCCCTTCCAGCAGGAACTCCTTGGGCGGGTCCCTGATGACTAGCGAGCCCCAGACCAATTAGCTACCATGAATGGAGGGGGTGTGGGGGGATGGCCATTTTCTTTCCATCCCTTGCCCCAGATCGACTGGAGGCTCTGCTGTGATAAGTATCTATTAGTATTTAAATGGACTAAGGCCAGGCAGGAAATTCTAGACATTCTGAGTGAAAACTTCCATTTACTCCACAATATACAATCATCATACTTTTGGACTGGTGACCTTCCTTTGCTCCTTTTTGTGCAGAAGTGACAATGTTCTTTAAAAATAATTGTGTCATGTCATATCCACTTAGGATATTTCAATGACTGCTTTTCTCTCTACCAGAATGAGATTGTAACACCTCCAGAAAAGCTTGAAATCCCTACATACTAGCATCCCCACTGTTCCAATTTCATGTGATATCTGTTATTTCCTTGCTCCCATCACTTTATCCAAAAGGGAGGTTAAGGATAAATATTCCAAGTTACTTTAACTAGATCAACATCTATCATGGAGAGAACAACCTGAAGATGGCTGAATAGGGGTACATACAGAGATACTTTTTTTTTCCAGGCAGCTAATGGTTTTTGTGTAGTTTCCATCCATAACATCCAAAAGAGGTCCTTTGTTTATACATGGTGTTGAGCTGACAGAGACCAGGGTTTTGTCATCTATTAGGCATAAATAGAAAGCATGGGTCACAGAGGCCAAGCTGCTACTCAGAGATGACTGGCAGCTGGAGTCAGGCAAACTAGAAGTGCCAACTACATTTCTGTGGACAGAGTGACATATACTGATGCCACAGTGCAAAGGAAAAACAGACTTTTCTTTCCTATCTAGGACAGAAAACTCAGTTCTCTTTCTGGGCATTTCTTTCCTGTGAGTCCTTTTCGTTACTCACACAAAACATTTACTTCTGATCACCAAATGTGTAGAAGTTTGTCCCCCTCAACTAGCAATTCTCCACAACACTAGCTGGGTGTCCTACAATTTAATTTAATTCAGTTCTCACACTATGTACTCAGAGATAGCATCAGATCCCACAGGTTAAGTGCTCAGTACCACAAGACTGTCCCCACCCCACCATGCCCCCTGTCCACACACACACACACACTCAGATGCTAGTTGCAAACCCAGGTTATCACCTGTGCTTCTGACCACAGGGTAAAGACTGGAGGTCCCAAAGACACTCTCCTTGCTTCAGTGGGTCAAAGAACCTATGGAAATACTTCTTATGCTTACCAGCTTATTAAAGGATATGACAAAAGATTCAGATAAGCAGCCAGGTGAAGGGATGCATAGCATGAGATCTAGAAGATTCCAAGAACATGAGCTTCTGTCCTCATGGAGTCAGCCTGTGCCACCCTCCCTTAGTGCATGTTTTCACCAACATGGCAGCTCTCCAAATGCCCTACTATTGGGATTTCATAGTGGTTTCTTTATGTAGACATGATCAATTGTTAACTCCATTTCCAGCCTGTCTCCCCTTTCTAGAGAAGTGTGTGAGGGGGTGGGTAAGGCTTCTGATCATAGTTTGGTCTTTTGGTGACCAGCTCCATCCAGGAGCCATCAAGGAGGTCACTAGAGTTACCTAAATAAAACAAGAGATGTTCTTACTGCCCCTATAAATAAGGAATTTACAAGGGTTTTAGTAGGCCTGTATTCAGGGACAGGGTCAAAGACTAAAATTAAAACAATAGATACTCCTAATACTCCTATCACTTAGGAAATTATAGGATTTTAGGAGCTCTGTGCTAGGAACCAGTGATATTATGTGTGTGTGTGTGTGTATATATATGTATAATGTTAAATATGTATTTATAAATATATATTTTTCTATGATCTCATAGAAAGAATTGGAAACTCACTAGATCTATTAGTTCAAGAGAAGCCTGGAACTTGGAAGACAAATGGAACATTCTAACGTAATAGTTTCATCTGATATCACATAATGAAGTAAACTATTTTGAAGTTTTTTATTACATATCTAATTCTATATTTAAAATTAATTTCTGTAAGTATCGTTGATTGTTTTAATTATTGATTTTTGCTGCTAACTCAAAACACAGAATGTAAACATAACTGAAAGAATTCTAAGGAAAAATATTTGACCTTCAGTAACTAGGAAAAAAGTTGCAGGGGAGTAGTTTTGATTTATTTAGAATGAATTGAAAGTACATTTTGGAAATTATATATGAGAAGAAAGAAACCTGGGAAAGATAACCAATAAGTTTGAAGAATATTGTCACAGATAAAACAGCTTCTGTCACGTCTCTCATTATAACAATCTATACATTTGTTAGTGATGCACTACTCTTTTTGTTTGGGGACTGTGGAGAGAATGAGTCACTTTTATGATCATTTTTTATTAATAACAATTAGATTTTAAGATTACTTTCACCACAAAAAATTTTTAGGAGTCTAGATCATATATATGGATGAAATAGAAAAATATTCTATTTGTAAAAAAATTACTTAATGAAAGTTGACTTTGCTATGCAGAAATAAACTGTAAGTAAAAGAAACTGCAAGCAATTTAAAAAATTCCCACACACCACAGGCATATAACTTTACCTTTTTAGTGTAAACATGTTCATTAGTTTTCATTTTCAGGACAATAGTCCAGGTATGAATGGAACCTTATGAAAAGTAGGTTTGATTTACAATTTTTTGTGTGCACATAACCCCAACAGGATTAACCGATGAACCCAATGTTCAACCAAGGTGTCACCAAAGGAGATGACATGACTTTAGAACACTTTAATTTTAGAATCTTAGATTCTCTTCTATATATGAATTCATTTTTTGATTTTCATATTCTTATGGTTTGATTAGCAACAACAAATTAGGAAAGACTTTTTTTTACTTACACTTTATTTCCATTTGTCCAAGCTGCATGAAAGATTTTAGTGATATATCAAATTTTGTGTCCCTTTGAATGGTTTTAAATTGCATCATCTGATGACAGCCATCTGCTCAGGATCTCACTTATCTTTTCCACTGAAGCAACTTGAAATTAAAATTGACAGGAATGCTCTTCTGCAGACACCTATCCAGAAAGCAAAGTGGTGTACCTCTGTACATATATGCTGATTGAAAACACACTACCTTAATACTCATGTAACTTCGTATTTAATTTTAATGTTATTTAGTGTGTTCTGCACTATATAACCAATAAAAAAGTGATTCTGCAAAAACAAAAACAAAAACACAACAAAAGATCTAATCAAGGAAATTGTATGATTATTTCAGGAAATAACAACTACATCCCAGAATATTAAATGGTGGATATTTAGATTTCTTGAACTAGCATGGAAGCTGCTAGGATTAAAGTGGTGAAAACTCAAACAATCATATAATTAATTACTTTTATTAGTAAGGCAATTTAAATAAATGACTTCTTCCAACATCTCTAAAGGTTGTTAGATGTGATGCTTAGCTTGTACAATAAAAATTGTACATGCTAAATCTAAAAAGCAATACTGTATTTAGATTTAGCATGAATTGGTTTCAATTTCTACCCTGTGGTCTCTTAGCATAGTATATGTGAGGAAATATATTTAACCTCTCTGTATCTGTCTGGTCCTTTGTTAAATGAGGATTGTTTGTAAAATTAAATTATGCAGTTTGTCAAAATTTTTTAGCAGCAAATTATTCCATAACTGAAATGTTGAAAATATTTGCAAGATGTAACAGAAAAACCCAGAACTGAATTGTTAAAGGGCTAAAGACACACAAAATCTTCCCTCTTGGACCTTTCTAGTGGCTCTAAAGTGGGCTCAGAGGCACCTGTGAGGAGCCTTAAAGATGGATGGAAGTTGATAAGGAAACCATTGAAGTGTGATCTGGAAAATAATATTCAAATCATATTTGAAAAATATTAAACATCATGCAATTGTCAAGTGTTAAAACAAGATTATGTAGCTTGTGAATGTTTACAAAGTGCTGTTTCAAAATAGGAGCAGTTGTATTGGTGGGGAGTCATAAACAGATGCTGTGTTGTGCCACCTGATGCTGTTTGCTAGACCAAGGTACTTAGTCCTGCTTCTGACGGGGGGGCTGACCCCAGCTTCCAGTCACTCTCTGGGAACCAGCCGGACAAGTTGACTTGCTCCTGAGTGAATACCCCTCCAATGATTAGTCCATGTGAGGTACTAATTTCTGGCCCTTGCTCTTCAATTCAGAACATATTGAAATTGCAACATCTACTTCAGAATTCCATAAACAGCTCTTAGCTCTTTTGCAAATTAATCACAGTTCCACTTATCTCCATATCTCTATACTCCATCCTCCTTCCCTCATCCCACAGAGGCGTTGGTTCTTGGGGTTCTCCCCGAGCCTCCTGTATGCCATGCTCCATCTCAGAGTCTATTTCCAGGCAACCATTCTAAAACATGTTTTTCTGAGAGTAGCTATAGGAAGCAAACTCCAAAACAGGATTCAGGAATCGAATGTCCTACTGGTCAGTTTGCACCATTCTTTGTGGTAGATAAAATATAAATAGCCCTTGGGATGCTGCAGTAGAGCAACTGATAAAAACTTTCTGTTGTGAGCAATGTGAAGGATGCTAGGGCTAGTAATGTTTCAGAGTTCCAGGTGTGGGGAGGTAGTTCTTATAAATACTATGGAACTATTGATATTTTGGAAAAATATTATAAAGGCTGAAGGAAATTATGAATTTACATCCTCCTTGGCAGCTTAAAAAGGTCCTCTGACCTTCTGCAGCAGGAGTGAAGAGCATGCTGAGTGCCCAGGACTTAATTATGAGGGCAGATGATCTCACAAGTGTGTGTTCTCAATTCCAGTTAGTTTCTTACATCCAAGTCAGGGCTGTGACTTGGAACGAATGGGGCCTCACAACTGCACCTGCGGTATCTGGATTGAAGCACTTTGAACTTTGAGATTCTGATGAGGCCTGCTGAGGTGTCTCAAGCCTCAGTTAAATGCTAGTACTTCCTGTTTGCTTGTAGATGACGAGGCTACCTGAGCCTCTGCCCACCAGACCAGTAACTAATTCCACCAGGGAGGTGCTGTGCCTGCCAAGGGAGTAAAGAAGGACTACACACCACAGGAGATACAGGGCCTGGCTAGCACGCACTGGCAGTAGCCATTAGATATGTAATTGGGTCCGAGGGTGATGCAACAGGAATGGGGAATACAAATCTAGATAAGGGAGAATTCATCAAAGTAGGAGTGTTTTGTATCTTTACAAAGAGCCCTAGAAGCCGTTGCCACAAAATCTTCTGTAGAGTATCCTTGGAATCTTGTACGAAGTGATTACATGAAGTAGAAATGTAAAAACTTTCAGAGGAAAGACTCAAATGACAGGAAAGTTGTCATGTTAGCATCATTTGAATAGAGTGGCAATCCCACCAGCTGACTGTGTTCCCGGGGGGAGCACAGAGCACGCGCTCTTGACACAAGCATCCAGAATGCCCTGGTGATGAGCACCGTAAGCGCCTGGAGGTGTAGCAGTTTGCTGACCTCTTCAGGATGGGATCACCGAGGGAGATGGGTTCTCCGTGGAATGAGGACAACAGAATGCTGAAATAATGGAAGCTCAGAGCTTGGCTGTTCAGAGCAAACGGGAACAATTATCCTAATGAGCAGCAAGGTCTGAGTGACAGCCAGGGGATTCTGACCTGAAAAACGACAGAGATGGTTAATGAAACATAGTTTGCATAAGGGTGAGCTAGACGGGTGGCCAAGAAGACTGATGCTTAGCTTGTATAATAAAAATTAAGGAGAGGCATTTTCAGCTCTGACTTGTGAAGAGTTTGCAAGATGTCAATCATCCTTACAGAAAAAGCTGAAAAAATGGAAAATCAACAATTCAGCTGCATCAGAGAATTGGCTACCCCAAAACTCAAGATTAAGACGAATACCAAGAGCCTCAGCTGAGCTCCACTCACCCAGGGCAGAAGCTGCCAGAGCCAGCGACGGGGCGTGCACTTACAGGATGATTCTGATGAAATGTAAACAGACGACGGCGGACTGCATGAGAATTAAAAGCTGCTGGGATCCAGTGTTGGGAGGAGTACATTTCACAGGTTCAACCTCCAGGATCTCAGGATTTCATGGTAAAGGTCATAGGAAAATCCTCTCTTTTTCTGGGCCGTGGGAAGGGAAAAGTCACCAATGGAAATACTTCCAGAGCCGTCTGCATGACAGAGGACTGTGTGGCCAGAAGACTTCCCTCTGCGAGGCTCGAACCTGGCCTGGCTTACAGGCAGTGAGACACCAAGCCCCGGAGGGTCAGAGCCCAGGGACTCAGGCTCACTTAAAAATCGTGATTTAAGCTTGCTTTCCTCCTGAACCCTTACCAGCAGTATGACAGTGCACTATAGCTGAGAGAGCTGCACTGTATAAAAGACCCTATGTAGGAAATTCTTAAGGAAATCCAAAGAAAACAGTGGAGACAAAAATAAAAACAAGAAAACTAAAGAAAATTGAAGCCTAAGGCACTAAGAGTAACAAACATTAAATGTAGCACAGCTCCTGGCCAGACTACCCTAAAACCTGACGCTGGAAACCTAATTACCACAGATCCTACCATCTGACACATCGTATCTGGATTTTAACAAAAACTCGTGAGGCATGTCAGAGGCAAGTAAAAAACAGTCTAAAGAAACAAAACAATCATTATCACCATACTCAAATATGACACAGGTTTTGAATGATCAGATATGGAGCTTAAAATAATTATGATTAATATGTTAATGTTCTGGAGGAAACAATAGACAACGTGTTAAGAATAGACATGTAATGTGAATGGAGCTCCAGATAATATAGAGAACAATAAGCAGGATAAATACAAAAATTTCCACGTAGTTATATCATATTCCAACTGATGGAAACCAAGACAAGAGAAAGTCTTTAAAGAAGCCAGAGAAGAAAAATCTTACCGATAGAGTAATAAGGATAAGAGTTACATTGGACCCTGCATTGGACTTTAGAAACCTTGCAAAATAGATGAGAGCAGAGTAAAAAGTATTCAAAGTGTTCAAAGAAAAAAAAGATAACTGGAGATATTCATCCAGTGAAATTACCTTTAAAAAGTAAAGAAGACAAACATTTTCTCACATGAACAAAATTGGAGAGAATTTGTGGCCACTAGACTGCTTTTCAAGAAATGTTTAAATAAATTCTTCATAGAGAAAGAAAAAATGTTATAGGTCATAAAAGAGATCCACGTAAGAAAAGAAGAGCATCAGGGTAGAATAAATGAAAGGGAAACAAAACCTTTCATTTTTCTTATTCCTAGTTGATTTAATAGATGATGTTTAAATAATCACGGCAATGGATAGAGTGATTATAGCATATGGATGACAGTGATATTATGACGGAGAGGAGGGTAACATTCTGTTATATGGTATCTATACTACATATGAAGAGGTATGATGTCATTTGAAAGTAAATTTAGATTAGCTGTAAATGCACATTGAAAAGTCTAAGCCACCACTAAAATTTTTTAAGAGGTATATTTGATATATAAGGAAAGAAGAGAAATAGAATCATATAAAACGTTCAATTAAACCAGATAAGGCTTATACACATACAATGGGTATCATTCACCCTTAAAAAGGAAGTGCGTCATGACACACACTGGGACACGGCTGGGCCTTGAGGACATGGTGCTGAGTGACATTAGCCAGTGAGAAAAGGTGTATTATATGATCCCATTTGTATGAGGTACCCAGGGTTGCCAAATCAAGACAAAAAGGAGAATGGGGGTGACGGGGGCTGCAGGTGGAGAAAATGGAGTTAATTTTAATGTGTACAGAGTTTCAGTTTTGCAAGAGGAAAGAGTTCTGGAAGTAGATGGTAGTGAAGGTTGCACAACAGTGTGGATGTACTTAATGCCACTCAACTGTATAAGTAAAAATGGCTAAGATGGGAAACTATCTGTTGTATGTATTTTATCACAATTAAAAGAAACAGACAAGGACAAAAAGAGGATGGAAAAAGAGCCAAAGAACAGTTTCAACACATAAACAACAGTTATAAAAGTGGTAGACATTAATCTAAATATTAGTGATAATTTAAATGTGAATGGTCTAAATATATCAATTGAATGACATAGATTGTCAGTTAATAAAAAACAAAACCCAACTCTATGCTCTCTATGAGAAATCCACTTTAAATATAAATACCTAGATATTTAATAAATAATGAGATAAAGAAAGACCTTGCTATTTATGATAAAAGTAGAGCTGGAGTTATCTAAGGTATTAAGATAGTGGACATGGAGTTGTCCATAATAGTCTTTTATTATCCTTATGATCGGTAGTGATAACTCCATATATCAATACTTCATTCTTTCTATTTTCGACTAGCGCACTGTTTTATGGATGTACAGCATATTATGCCAGAATGTATTATGATGCATATGTTTTCCTAAAATTTGCCATACAATGGAAAATTGTGCAACCAATTCCATATAGGTTATGAAAAAAATGGTGCTAGGTCCCCACAACTCAAAAAAAATGAATCGTGAACACATTAAAAGGACAAGATAATATATCTTTTAAAAATGTTTATCATGTTAAATAGTTTTGTGCATGTTAAATGTTTAAGAAATACATCAATACTATAACAAATATGCTCTTTACCTTGAAAAACACCTGTTTGCTTATGGAAATGGGTATCAGGAGGGTTGCAGCTTGTGAGTTATTGTGAAGTGGTTAAAGGAGCGGTATTTGACATCAGTATTTAAAACCAGACAATGAAGGATATAGCTCATAACATAAATGGTGAACTTACCAGTTAAGACTTTTTACATTGATGTTGATTTTTCTGCCTTTCCTATACTTATTTTGGTCTTAATATGTTCTTTTCTAAAGTCATTTCTTCAGGTGGAACCTTAGTTAATTGATTTGAGGTATCTTCTTTTTAATTACATATTCAGTGCTGTAAAATTTCTTCCAAATGCTGCTTCAGCTGGATTCTATAGATTATGCTAATTAAAAAAAATTTAGTTCAATTAGAAATAGTTTTTAATTTACCTTCTTCTTTAACTGAGCATTATTTAGAGGTGTCCTACATAGTTTTAAATATTTGAATATTTTCCAGATGTTTTTCTATTACCAATTTCTAATTTAAATCAATTGGGTTCAGAGAATATACTTTGTATTATCCAAATTGTGGTTAAATTTATCGATATTTGTTTTATGGCACAGAATTTATCTTATCTTAGTAAATGTCTCATGTTCACACATTTAGAAAACTATACTGTGCTAGTTTTGAGTGGAATTTTTTTTGGAATTTTTATATTATGATTGAGATTTTGTGCCTCTTTATCCATTTCACTCACCCACCTAACCTCTCCCCCATGGTAACCACCAATCACTTCTCAGTGTCTATGAATTTATTGCTGTTTTGTTCATTGTGTTTTGTTTTGTTTTAAGATTCCATAAGTAAGTGAAATCATATAGCAATTGTCTTTCTATATAGAACAGTAATTCTAGTGGAATTACCAAAAGTGGGTTGTACTGTATTTCTGTTTTTCATTTTTTGAGGAACCTCCATATTGCTTTCCATAGTGTCTGCACCAATTTACATTCCTATCAACCGTGCAGGAGGGCTCCATTTACTCCACATCCTCACCAACACTTGTTATTTCTTGTCTTCTGGATAGTGGCCATTCTAACTGGTGTAAAGTGGTATCTCATCGTGGTTTTGATTTACATTTCCCTGATAATTAATTAGAAATGTGGAGCATCTTTTCATGTGCCTGTTAGCCATCTGTATTTCTTCCTTGGAAAATGCCTGTTTAGGTCCTCTGCCCATTTTTTAATTGGGTTATTTGGGGGGGGGGATGTTTTCTTTATATCAGGTCAATTCTTCTTTGTCTATGTATCCTATTGGTTATTGAGCAATTGTTTCTGACCCAACAGTTATAATTGTAGATTTGTGTATTTATTTTTTCAGTTCTATCAGGTTTTTGTGTTTTGAAATTTCGATACAAGGTACAAAAATTATGTCTTTCTGAAGAACTGACCCATTGCCATTATAAAATGTCTTTCTTTATTCCTGATGATTTTCTGTGCTCCTAAATGTATTTTATTTGATATTAACATAGTCACTCCTGAATTTTTTTATTGTAGCAAAATATGCATAACACATAATTTATCATTTTAAGCATTTTAATTATACAGTCCAGTGACACTAAGTGAATTCACATTGCTGTGCATCCATCACAACCATCCACCTCCAGAACCTTTCATCTTCCACAACTGAAATCTGTCTCCACTAAACACTAACTTCCCAACCTCCTGTTTCCAGCCAATGACAAACACCATTCTACTTTCTCTCTCTATGAATTTTGCTATTCTAAGAACATAATACAAGTGGAATCATACAATATCTGTCCTTTTGTGACTGGTTCATTTCACCTAACATAATGTCTTCAAATTTCATGGATGTTTAACATATGTCAAAAAATCCTTCCTTTTAAGGCTGAATAGTATTCTGTGTGCACACAACACATTTATCTATTTATCTGTCAATGGACACAGGGATTGCTTCCACCTTTTGACTGTTGTGTCGTGAATAATGCTGCTATAAACATGGATATAGAAATATTTGTTAATTTCTCTGCTTTTAATTTTTTTGGGCATATTTCCAGAAGTGGAATTCCTAGATCATATGACAACTCTCTATTTATTTGAGAAATTATTATATTATTTTCCACAGTGGCAGCACCATTTTACATTTCCAGCCAGCAATGTACAAGATTCCAGTTTCCTCAAATCCTTTCCAACTTGTTAGTTTCTGATTTTGTTTTCTTTTGTGTTAATAATGGCCATCCTAATATGTACGTCCTGCTTTCTTTTGATTAGTGTTAACAGTACATATTTTTTTCTAGGCTTTTACTTTTAATCCATTTATGTCTTTAAATTTAACATGTATCTGTGATAGCAGAACACATTTGGTCCTTGTTATTCATCCAAAATTTTAATTCGAGAAATACTATCATTTATATCTAAGATAATTAATTAAATGATTATATGTATCTATTATTTTTGTACTAGTTTTCTATTACCCCTAGTTGTTCTTTGTCCCTAGTTTTCTCTTTTGTGCCTTTCTTATTAAGCATTTTTTATTATTTTATTTCATTTATATATTTGGTTAATTGTCTTTAGCTCTTTTAATAAAGTACTCCCTGTCTACCTCCAAGTGATAATACTCACTTCATGTATAATTTAAGATTCTCAGAATTCTGTACTTCTGGGTCTATCTTCTCATGCTTCATTTTGTGATTACCATATGATTTACTTTTATATGTTACAGACACCCAGAACATAGTTATTATTTTAATTAGTCAAGTATCTTTACAAAATATTCAAATATTAAGAAAAATAATATTTTTTGCCAATTTGGATTTATATTTTTTGATCTTTATGCTTTTGTGTAGTGCCCTGTTTCTGTCTGGTATAAATTTTTCTTTTGCCTGAGGAATTTTTCAGAACATTTCTTATAGTGCACTTGTGCTGGTGATAAATTCTCTCAGATTAATTTTTTTTGAGAGGGCATATTGATAAAATGTTTATTAACAACAATAAAATTCTGTATAGGGGACTCAATGCACAATCATTAATCAACCCCAAGCCTAATTCTCAACTGTCTCGAATCTTCTGAAGCATAACAAACAAGTTCTTACATGGTGAACAAATTCTTATATAGTGAATACATGGTGAACAGTACAAGGGCAGTCATCACAGAAACTTTCGGTTTTGATCGCGCATTATGAACTATAAACAATCAGGTCAAATATGAATATTCATTTGATTTTTATACTTGATTTATATGTGAATCCCACATTTCTCCCTTATTATAATAATAATAATTATTATTATTATTATTATTATTATTTTTAATAAAATGCTGAAGTGGTAGGTAGATGCAAGACAAAGGTAGAAAACATAGCTTAGTGCTGTAAGAGGGCAAATGTAGATGATCAGGTCTGTGCCTATAGACTAAGTATTAAGCCAAGCTAGACAAGGGCAACAAAACATCCACGGATGCAGAATATTTCTCTCAAAACAGGGGGGTTGAGGTTCTAAGATTCACCTCTGTTGATCCCCAATTTCTCACCTGATGGCCCCCCGGTGACTGTGCCTGTCTTACGTTGTTCCTCCCTTGAGGAACCTTACCCATTTCTGGCTAACCAGTCATCTTCCAGGGCCATACAGGGAAATGTAAAGTTGGTGAGAGAGAAGCAATATTGTTTGAAAAGGTTAGCTTTTTACTTCTTTCTATATTTATGCACTGTGGCTTCTATGCCCAGCATTTGTCTTGAGGTATGTTTACCACTTGGAAGAATTATGATACTCGGTAATTTCGATATGAGGCACGAATTCTATCTACTTAAGGGTTGTAATTAGGAAAGAAGAAGAAAAGCTATAGAAGTAGCAGACGGAAGAAAACATGGGAAGATTGATTATTTCTTTGACATATCTTCTTGTAGAGTAACATAAGCATGTATAGGTTTTAAACTACTAATTAAATTGCATTCACACATTAACATAATAGGAATACAGCTACATAACCAAAGCAGACCTACAATTACAAGCTACCTCCAGTGAAACTAAAAAACCAGTTAGGCACCCTAGGCATTTGTGAAAACTTATCAATGATATGATGGATATTGTCAAACTAAATTTGAATAGATTGAGAAAAATCAGACAAATTAAAACAACACATTACTGGGAACTGTTCACATTCCATGTGTTCTTTTAACAGTAGATAGTCTATAGTCACAAGATTTTGGAGAGCTGCAACTTGTACTTCTAATTCTTGGTTGAGTTCCAACAGTATAAATCCAGTCAAATTTGTTGTTTTACTGGATGCACAGGCCAGCTTAGATATCTCCTCCATTCCAATGGCAAGTCCAGGAACCAGTGGGATGAATGCAGCTACAACTGCAACAGCGCCAGGATCTTTGTTGAAGTTTTTTGATGATCATCTTCTGGAATGACTCTTCCAGAGAACATTGATGTTGGAAGTTCTTCTACATATCATATTTAATTCGTTTCCTGAGTAGCCAAATTAGGCTTTGCTCCTCTGTATAAACACAAACAAACCCTTTGCCCACATTTTGATATGCCCATTATACCATTGTGAGAAAATATTGGAGATCACCACATAGGAACTGCTTTTTTTTTTTAAGAGAAAGGAATATTATGAGAAAAATGTATTTCCATAGCTGATCATCTGACACCCTTTAAATGATTAAAATTAAGGATATTTGAAGCATGCATTAATCGTTGATTTACAGTTAGTTTTATCCTATCACGGAGTAATCGCCCTTTTCTCTTTTTTTTTGTTATCATTAATCTACAATTACATGAAGAATATTATGTTTACTAGGCTCTCCCCTATACCAGGACTCCCCCACAAACCCCCTTATAGTCACTGTTCATCAGCATATCAAAATGTTGTAGAATCAGTCCTTGTCATCTCTGTGTTGTACAGCCCTCCCCTTTATCCCACACCCCCATTTATGCATGCTAATCATAATACCCCCTTTCTTCTCCCATGCCTTATCCCTCCCTACCCACCCATCCTCCCCAGACCCTTTCCCTTTGGTACCTGTTAGTGCATTCTTGGGTTGTGTGATTCTGCTGCTTTTCTGTTCCTTCAGTTTTTCCTTTGTTCTTATACTCCACAGATGAGTGAAATCATTTGGTATTTCTATTTCTCCAATTGGCTCATTTCACTGAGCATAATACCCTCTAGATCCATCCATGTTGTTGCAAATGGTAGGATTCGTTTTCCTCTTATGGCTGAGTAATATTCCATTGTGTATATGTACCACATCTTCTTTATCCATTCATCTACTGATGGACACTTAGGTTGCTTCCAATTCTTAGCTATTGTAAATAGTGTTGGAATAAACATAGGGGTGCATCTGTCTTTTTCAAACTTGAGTGCTGCGTTCTTAGGGTAAATTCCGAGGAGTGGAATTCCTGGGTCAAATGGTATGTATATTTCAAGCATTTTGAGGAACCTCCATACTGCTTTCTACAATGGTTGAACTAATTTACATTCCCACCAGCAGTGTAGGAGGGTTCCCCTTTCTCCACAACCTCGCCAATATTTGTGGTTGTTTGTCTTTTGGATGGCAGCCATCCTTACTGGTGTGAGGTGATACCTCATTGTGGTTTTAATTTGCATTTCTCTGATAATTAGCGATGTGGAGCATCTTTTCATGTGTCTGTTGGCCATCTGTATTTCTTTTTTGGAGAACTGTCTGTTCAGTTCCTCTACCCATATTTAATTGGATTGTTTGTTTTTTGTTTGTTGAGGTGGGTGAGCTCTTTATATATTTTGGACGTCAAGCCTTTATCGGATCTGTCATTTACAAATATATTCTACAATACTGTAGGGTACCTTTTTGTTCTATTGCTGGTGTCTTTTGCTGTACAGAAGCTTTTCAGCTTAATATAGTCCCACTTGTTCATTTTTGCTGTTGTTTTCCTTGCCCGGGGAGATATGTTCAAGAAGAGGTCACTCATGTTTATGTCTAAGAGGATTTTGCCTATGTTTTTTTCTAAGAGTTTTTATGGTTTCATGACTTACATTCAGGTCTTTGATCCATTTTGAATTTACATTTGTATATGGGGTTAGAAAATGGTCCAGTTTCAATCTCCTACATGTAGCTGTCCAGTTTTGACAGCACCATCTGTTGAAGAGACTGTCATTTCGCCATTGTATGTCCATGGCTCCTTTATCAAATTTTAATTGACCACATATGTTTGGGTTAATGTCTGGAGTCTCTAGTCTGTTCCACTGGTCTGTGGCTCTATACTTTTGCCAGTACCAAATTGTCTTGATTACTATGGCTTTGTAGTAGAGCTTGAAGTTGGGGAGTGAGATCCCCCTACTTTATTCTTCTTCCTCAGCATTGCTTTGGCTATATGAGGTCTTTGGTGTTTCCATATGAATTTTTGAATTATTTGTTCCAGTTTGTTGAAGAATGTTGCTGGTAATTTTATAGGGATTGCATCAAATCTGTGTATTGCTTCGGGCAGGATGGCCATTTTGACGATATTAATTCTTCCTAGCCACGAGCATGGGATGAGTTTCCATTTGTTAGTGTCCCCTTTAATTTCTCTTAAGAGTGACTTGTAGTTTTCAGGGTATAGGTCTTTAACTTCTTTGGTTAGGTTTATTCCTAGGTATCTTATTCTTTTTGATGCAATTGTTCATGGAGTTGTTTTCCTGATTTCTCTTTCTATTGGTTCATTGTTAGTGTATGGGAAAGCTACAAATTTCTGTGTGTTAATTTTGTATCCTGCAACTTTGCTGTATTCCAATATCAGTTCTAGTAGTTTTGGGGTGGAGTCTTTAGGCATTTTTATGTACAATATCATGTCATCTGCAAATAGTGACAGTTTAACTTCTTCTCTACCAATCTGGATTCTTTGTATTTCTTTGTTTTGTCTGATTGCATCGGCTAGGACCTCCAGTACTATGTTAAATAACAGTGAGGAGAGTAAGCATCCCTGTCTAGTTCACAATCTCAGAGGAAAAGCTTTCAGCTTCTCACTGTTCAGTATAATGTTGGCTGTGGGTTTATCATATATGACCTTTATTATATCCAGGCAGTTGCCCTCTATACCCATTTTGCTGAGAGTTCTTATCATGAATGGATGGTGAATTTTGTCAATGCTTTTTCAGCATCTATGGGGATGATCATGAGGTTTTTGTCTTTTTTTGTTCATGTGGTGGATGATGTTGATGGATTTTCGAATGTTGTACCATCCTTGAATCCCTCGGATGAATCCCACTTGATCATGGTGTACAATCCTTTTGATGTATTTTTGAATTTGGTTGGCTAATATTTTGTTGAGTATTTTTGCATCTACGTTACTCAGGGATATTGGTCTGTAGTTTTCTTTTTTGGTGGGGTTTTGCCTGGTTTTGGTATTAGGGTGATGTTGACTTCATAGAATGAGTTTGGGAGTATTCCCTCCTCTTCTATTTTTTGGAAAACTTTAAGGAGAATGGGTATAATGTCTTCTCTGTGTGTCTGATCAAATTCTTAGGTAAATCTTTCCGGCCTGGGGTTTTTGTTCTTGGGTAGTTTTTTGATAAATGTTTCAATTGCTTTGCTCATAATTGGTTTGTTTAACTTTTGTGTTTCTTCCTTGGTCAGTCTTGGAAGGTTGTATTTTTCTAGGAAGTTGTCCATTTCTTCTAGATTTTCCAGCTTGTTGGCATATAGGTTTTCATAGTGGTCTTTAATAATTCTTTGTATTTCTGTGGAGTCTGTCGTGACTTTTCTGTTCTCATTTCTGATTCTGTTGATTTATATTGATTCTCTTTTTCTCTTAATAAGTTTGGCTAGAGGCTTATCTATTTTGTTTATTTTCTTAAAGAACCAGCTCTTCTTTTCATTTATTTTTGCTACTGTTTTATTCTTCTCAATTTTGTTTATTTCTTCTCTGATCTTTATTATGTCCCTCCATCTGCTGACTTTAGGCCTCATGTGTTCTTCTTTTTCCGGTTTCGACAATTGTGATGTTAGACTATTCATTTGGGATTATTCTTCCTTCTTCAAGTGTGCCTGGATCACTATATACTTTCCACTTAAGACTGCTTTCACTGCATCCCACAGAAGTTGGGGATTTGTGTTGTTGTCATTTGTTTCAATGTATTCCTTGATCTTTATTTTATTTGTTCATTGATCCATTGATTATTTAGGAGCATGTTGTGAAGCCTCCATGTGTTTGTGAGTCTTTTTTTTTCTTTGTATAATTTATTTCTAGTTTTATACCTTGGAGGTCTGAAAAGTTGGTTGGCAAAATTTCAATATTTTGGAATTTACTGAGGCTCTTTTTGTGGCCTAGTATGTGGTTTATTCTGGAGAATGTTCCATGTGCACTTGAAAAGAATGTATATCCTGTTCTTTTGGATGTCGTGTTCCATAGATGTTTACTAGGTCCATTTGTTCTACTGTGTTGTTAAGTGCCTCCATGTCCTTACTTGTTTTCTGCCCTGTTTATCTACCCTTTGGGGTGAGTGGCATGTTGAAGCCTCCTAAAATTAACGAATTGAGGTCCATTTCCCCCTTTACTTGTGTTAGTATTTGTTTCACATATGCTGGTTTTCCTGTGTTGGGTGCATATATATTTAGAATGGTTATATCCTCTTGTTGGACTGAGCACTTTATCATTGTGCAATGTCCTTCTTTCTCTCTTGTTACGTTCCTTGTTTTGAAGTCTATTTTGTCTGATATTAGTACTGCAACCCCTGCTTTCTTCTCTCTGTTGTTTGCCTAAAATATGTTTTTCCATCCCTTGACTAGTAGTCTGTACATGTCTTTGAGTTTTATGTGAGTTTCTTGTAAGCAGCATATAGATGGGTCTTGCTTTTTTATCCATTCTATTACTGTGTGTCTTTTGATTGATGCGTTAAGTCCATTTACATTTAGGGCGACTATTGAAAGATATGTACTTATTGCAATTGCAGGCTTTAAATCCATGGTTACGAAAGGTTCAAGGTTAGCCTCTTTAGTATCTTACTGCCTAACTTAGCTCACTTATTGAGCTGTTATATGTACTGTCTGGAGATTCTTTTCTTCTCTCCCTTCTTATTCCTCCTCCTCCGTTCTTCATATGTTGGGTGTTTTGTTCTGTGCTCTTTTTAGGAGTGCTCCCATCTAGAGCAGTCCCTGTAAGATGCCATTTAGAGGTGGTTTGTGGGAGGCAAATTCCCTCAACTTTTGCTTGTCTGGGAATTGTTTAATCCCTCCATCATATTTAAATGATAATCGTGGTGGATACAGTATCCTTGATTCAAGGCCCTTCTGTTTCATTGCATTAAATATATCATGCCATCATCTTCTGGCCTATAAGGTTTCTGTCGAGAATTCTGATGATAGCCTGATGGGTTTTCCTTCATAGGTGACCTTTTCCTCTCTAGCTGCCTTTAAAACCCTTTCCTTGTCCTTGATCTTTGCCATTTTATTTATTATGTGTCTTGGTGTTGTCCTCCTTGGGTCCTTTTGGTTCCAGTTCTGTGTATTTCCGTGGTCTATTCGATTATTTCCTTCCCCAATTTGGGGAAGTTTTCAGCAATTATTTCTTCAAAGACACTTTTTATCCCTTTTCCTCTCTCTTCTTCTTCTGATATCCCTATAATACAGATATTGTTCCTTTTGGATTGGTCACACAGTTCTCTTAATATTGTTTCATTCCTGGAGATCCTTTTATCTCTCTCTATGTCAGCTTCCATGCGTTCCTGTTCTCTGGTTTCTATTCCATCAATGGCCTCTTCCATCTTATCCATTCTGCTTATAAATCCTTCCAGAGTTTGTTTCACTTCTGTAATCTCCTTCCTGGCATCTGTGATCTCCCTCCAGACTTCATCCCTTAGCTCTTGCATATTTCTCTGCATCTCTGTCAGCATGTTTATGATTTTTATTTTGAATTCTTTTTCAGGAAGCATGGTTAGGTCTGTCTCCTTCTCTGGTGTTGTCTCTGTGATCTTGGTTTGCCTGTAATTTTGCCTCTTCATGGTGATAGAAATAGTTTGCAGAGCTGGAACGAGTGACAGCTGGAAGAACTTCCCTTCTTGTTGGTTTGTGGCCTTCCTCTCCTGGGAGAACAGCAACCTCTAGTTGCTTGTGCTGGGCAGCTGCACGCAGACATGGCTTCTGATTCCTGCCCGGCTGCCATGGAGTTTATCTTTGCTGTTGCTGTGGGCATGGCCTGCCTCAGGCTGCTGCTCCAAAATGGTGGAGCCGTTGGAGGGGGAGCAGCCAGGAGGCTATTTATCTCTGTGAGGTGCCTCTGTGCTCCCTGCTGCCCAGGGGCTTAGAGTGCCCAGGGTTCCCCAGATTCCCTGCCTCTGGACTAAGTGTCCTGGGACGCTTCCATATTGTTTTTTGGTCCCTGTCCCTTTAAGACTTCCAAAAAGCACTCGCCAATAAAAAAAAAAAAAGCCACTCCCTTTTCTTTGTCCTTGGGCGTCGGCATCAAGGACCCGCTCACCCGTCTTGCTTCCCTGTTTCCCTAGTATCCAGGTCCCCATGCATGCACTGTGTCTGTGCTCTGGTTGAATGTCTATGTCTGTGTTTTAGCAGTCCTGGGCTCCCTCTCCCTCCCCTCTCTGATTCCTCTCCTGCCAGGAGCTGGGGGGAGGGGTGCTCATGTCCCGCTGGGCTGGGCCTTGTATCTTACCCCCTTCACGAGGCGCTGGGTTCTCGCAGGTGTGGATGTGTTCTGGATGTTGTCTTGTGTCCTCTGGTCTCTATTCTAGGAAGAGTTGTCTGTGTTATATTTTCATAAATATATGTGGTTTGGGGAGGAGATTTCCACTGCTCTACTCACGCCACCATCTTGGCTCCACCTCCTGTCTCAGCTTTTTATGTCTGCAAAATTATTTAATCTGTGTTTTTGAAAGATATTATCTTTGTGAATTAAGTTTTAGGTTTATAGTTTGTTTTTGCTTTGTTTTTACCTCATTACTTTTAAGGTACTACTTACTTTCTCATTTCAGTTGCTCCCAGTAAAAAATATTTTCTCATCCATAGCTTTGCTCTTCTGCCTGTAATGTGCCCCAACACACAAGCACACAACTTTTCACAGTTTTTCTCTCATTACTTTTGAACATTTTTATTGTTATGTGCCTTGGTGTAGCTGTATTCATATTTCCTGTGCTCTGGGTTTTGTGGAGTTTCTTGACTCTGAGTTGACATTTTCATCAAATTTGGAAACTTTTCATCTATGATTTCTTTAAATATCTTTTCTGCCACTACTTCCATTTTAAATATACAAGTTACCCATTTATGAGGTCCCTTTAATTGTCTTACAGCTCAATAAAGACCTTTTCATTATCTTTAAATTTTGTATTCTCTGTTTTATTTTGGATAATTTCTATTCATGTGTCTTTAAGTTCATTATTATTTTCTTCTGCATTATAATCTGCCATTAATCTCACCCAGGGTTATTTACATCTCAGATATTGTAGTTTTCCTGTCTAGAAGTGCTATTGGGGTCATCTTTAAAATACCTTCCATGCTTCTTAAGTTTTCAACACAATGCATTTATAGTGACTGTTTTAATGTCTCTTTCTGCCAAATTTTACATTTGTTTCAGTTTTGGGTGAATTCTGATGGCTGGTTTACCTTTCTATCATTTTTTAATGTGTGGTACTTTTTTCTTTCTTTGCATATCTGGTAATGTTTGATTTGATGGCAGAAATTGTGAATTTTACCTTTTGTGGCAGTGTGCATTTATTTTCTTGTAAATATTCTTGAGCTTTTTCCTGAGGCACAGTTAAACTCATTAGAAACAGTTTGATCCTTTTGGGTGTTCTTTTGACATTTGTAGGTGTTCTTCAAATGCTTGTCCACTAGAGCTGGGTGTTCACCTCCAAGGAAGGCTTGGAGGCTGCTTCTCTAGTGATTGCACATGGAGACACTCGTTAGGTTTTTAAAACTTTGAACTTCAGGCTTGGAAGAACAGAGAACTTCTTTTGTCAGCAGTTTGCATATGGATCACTAAAGAGTTGTCTGACCCACTATGCTAATTTATTAATTCACAGTGAATAATTTACCTGTCAAAAGAGCCAGAATACTCACCTTGTTAAGATCAGCTCATTCTCTCCCAGTAGCCAATGTGTTGGGCAAGCTAAATGACAGCTTTTTAGTTTTCAGTGAGAAACAGCTGCCAAGCTTGTATGACCAGTGAAATCTCTCCTTCTGTGGGAAACTAAATGAGTTCTAAGTGGAATATATATATATATATATATATATATATATATATATATATATATATATGCTACATATATATATATATGCTATACACATACACACATAAACTGAGGACAATGGAAATGACATAATTTGAATTTGAATATGTAAGACATCTAATCATAACAATTTAGATAAAAATATTTAATTTCTTTTCCCTTTTTATAATTCAAGAATTAAGTACTTGAACTTCATAGCTAAAGCTCCTTCTCTTGATATTTTTCCAAATATTTGTTTTCTTCATAATTCTTAAATTGCCAATCTTCTATAATTCTGATGAATATATTCTTGCCTTACATAAGTTCATAAGTTCTATTTTTTACATTTCCAAATGTGATATCTTCTGAGTTACTTAATCCTACAAGGTATTTATTCATTTTTGTCTACTAATCCACTTTGTCTTAACTTTGTAGTTTAGCACAAATGGGCAATCATCTTTTCCTCTTTTTCAAGTTATTAAAAAATTATTCTTTAACTTAAAATTCATGAGAGTAAGACCTGTCTTATGTTATGCACTTCCCAGTCATTGCATCATTTAAGTTGTATTACTATTCAAATTACCATTGAATATTCTTAAGTGATTGAGTCATGTGAACACATCACAGGTGCCCTTTGGAAACTAATCCCCACAGCAGTTTGGGGGGTGCAGAGCTGACATTCCAAACCTCATTGCCTGGAATGGCAGGGACACTGCTCAGTCAGAATGGACACAGGCCCTGATGGTCAGAGCAAGTCTTTGGAAGCATGAGAAAAATGCCATGTAAATCCTTGAATTGCTGCATTTTTGGAAGATCCTGGGTGGCCAGAGGAGAATATCATGAACCTTTTGTACATAAAGAGATAATTTATGCATTTAAACCTGGCTTTAGTGACGAGTATTTAGTAAACTTCATACTAGTAGAATAGTGAATGGAAAGAAGATATGCATTAATATAACTTGGAGAAAAAACAAACAAGATTAAGAGTCCTAACAACAAAAATCTATTGCATTCTGTATTATCTTGGAGTCCATATATTAAACATAATAGAGTCTTTTCCTGCCTCCCCAGTCACATAATAACAATTCTTTTTTGTGATGTTATTGTATCATTTAAAATGCGTCCACTATTAGTCATTGTTCCAGGCACTAAGTAAAGCTTGGGACATATTTTTTTGTCTATTATATCTAAGAAAAAGAGCTTTTACTTCTTTAGTTTTAAGGAAAATGAGGTAAGCACCTGTGGAGCTGATCATTTCAGTCACACTTCTGCCTAGCTTTAATTAAATTTTTATTAGGAGATAAAGATTTCTCATGCATATTCATCAAAATAAAAGGTTGTTTTAGGAGTTAATGACATTTAAAATCTATTAGAATTTCATCAGGAAACAGTCAACAAAATTTACATATTTGTAAATGCACATATTTGGTAATCTTGATGGTAAATTTCTGGTGTCCTGTAAGATTTGTTCATTCCTAGGAATTTTAAAGGGGAATAAGAATAAATTGTATTACTCTAAATAAGGCTGTAGGGCATGTTTCAAATATATCTGCACAAAATATGAGCCAAGCAGTGAAGCCCCTTTGTCCACTCTGAAGAAGATCTCTCTAAGGGAATTGACAGCCCTTCAGGCTTAAACATAAGAATCATCAGCCATAGTATCATTTGATGCTGGATATCCACTATACTTCCTCAGCTTTATTATCTTGTAAGCATAAGATTTAAAAATAAGCATAATTACTTCCACAGTTACCAAAACTGTTGAAGTAGAGATATTTGGATTTTCTAGAAACACCTTAAGACTCATATCCCTGTCTCATTGCAGGTTACTTGTGTAAACTACTGTGTTCATAGATCATGCTGGCATCAAGAGGTGTTATGGTATGACACACTGTGCTTTCTTCCAGCTTTCTTTTTTGCTCTGTCTGGTTCTATTTAGTGTTCAAATTTATACAAGATTACACAATGTTGCCTACAATTGTAGATTATAAAATGAAGGGCATGTATAAGATAAAAATTAAAGGATCTACAAATGTTTGTATCAGTTCTTAACCTCCTATTAACATAAACCTATGAAGCAATTTAAAATTATGTTGAGAAAATATATCTAAGAGCTACACAAATAGTAAAGTCAATAAGACTTTTGGTAATTTGGTGGTGACCATGATCTCTGCAAGCTAGGAGTGGGTAGGCTCTGTGCAATCATTAAGAAAAGAACGATGAGAGGTGGAGCCAAGTAGGTGGAATGAGTAGGGCAGTGGAAATCTCCTCCCAAAACCACATATGTTTATGAAAATATAACACAGACAACTCTTCCTAGAATAGAGACCAGAGGACGCAGGACAACACCCAGACCACATCCACACCTGCAAAAACCGAGAGCCTCATGAAGGGGGTAAGATACAAACCCCAGCCCAATGAGACCCAAGCGCCCCTCCCCCCAGCTCCCGACGGGAGGAGAAGAGTCAGAGAGGGGAAGGAGAGGGAGCCCAGAACTGCTGAACACCCATCCCCAGCCAGCCGCACCAGAGCACAGACACAGTGCATGCATGAGGTGCTGGATACTAGGGAAACAGGGCAGCAAGACTGAAGAGTGGGTCCCTGAGACCGGCGCCAGAGGACAAAGAAAAGCGAGTGGCTTTTTTTTTTTGGCAAGTGCTTTTTGGAAGTCTTAAAGGGACAGGGACCAAAAAACAATATGGAAGCGTCCCAGGACACTTAGTCCAGAGGCAGGGAATCTGGGGAACCCTGGGCACTCTAAGCCCCTGGGCAGCAGGGAGCACAGAGGCACCTCACAGAGATAAATAGCCTCCTGGCTGCTCCCCCTCCAACGGCTCCACCATTTTGGAGCAGCAGCCTGAGGCAGGCCATGCCCACAGCAACAGCAAAGATAAACTCCATGGCAGCCGGGCAGGAATCAGAAGCCATGTCTGCGTGCAGCTGCCCAGCACAAGCAACTAGAGGTTGCTGTTCTCCCAGGAGAGGAAGGCCACAAACCAACAAGAAGGGAAGTTCTTCCAGCTGTCACTCGTTCCAGCTCTGCAAACTATTTCTATCACCATGAAGAGGCAAAATTACAGGCAAACCAAGATCACAGAGACAACACCAGAGAAGGAGACAGACCTAACCATGCTTCCTGAAAAAGAATTCAAAATAAAAATCATAAACATGCTGACAGAGATGCAGAGAAATATGCAAGAGCTAAGGGATGAAGTCTGGAGGGAGATCACAGATGCCAGGAAGGAGATTACAGAAGTGAAACAAACTCTGGAAGGATTTATAAGCAGAATGGATAAGATGGAAGAGGCCATTGATGGAATAGAAACCAGAGAACAGGAACGCATGGAAGCTGACATAGAGAGAGATAAAAGGATCTCCAGGAATGAAACAATATTAAGAGAACTGTGTGACCAATCCAAAAGGAACAATATCTGTATTATAGGGATATCAGAAGAAGAAGAGAGAGGAAAAGGGATAAAAAGTGTCTTTGAAGAAATAATTGCTGAAAACTTCCCCAAATTGGGGAAGGAAATAATCGAATAGACCACGGAAATACACAGAACTGGAACCAAAAGGACCCAAGGAGGACAACACCAAGACACATAATAAATAAAATGGCAAAGATCAAGGACAAGGAAAGGGTTTTAAAGGCAGCTAGAGAGGAAAAGGTCACCTATGAAGGAAAACCCATCAGGCTATCATCAGAATTCTCGACAGAAACCTTATAGGCCAGAAGATGATGGCATGATATATTTAATGCAATGAAACAGAAGGGCCTTGAATCAAGGATACTGTATCCACCACGATTATCATTTAAATATGATGGAGGGATTAAACAATTCCCAGACAAGCAAAAGTTGAGGGAATTTGCCTCCCACAAACCACCTCTAAATGGCATCTTACAGGGACTGCTCTAGATGGGAGCACTCCTAAAAAGAGCACAGAACAAAACACCCAACATATGAAGAACGGAGGAGGAGGAATAAGAAGGGAGAGAAGAAAAGAATCTCCAGACAGTACATATAACAGCTCAATAAGTGAGCTAAGTTAGGCAGTAAGATACTAAAGAGGCTAACCTTGAACCTTTCGTAACCATGGATTTAAAGCCTGCAATTGCAATAAGTACATATCTTTCAATAGTCGCCCTAAATGTAAATGGACTTAACGCATCAATCAAAAGACACACAGTAATAGAATGGATAAAAAAGCAAGACCCATCTATATGCTGCTTACAAGAAACTCACATAAAACTCAAAGACATGTACAGACTACTAGTCAAGGGATGGAAAAACATATTTTAGGCAAACAACAGAGAGAAGAAAGCAGGGGTTGCAGTACTAATATCAGACAAAATAGACTTCAAAACAAGGAACGTAACAAGAGAGAAAGAAGGACATTGCACAATGATAAAGTGCTCAGTCCAACAAGAGGATATAACCATTCTAAATATATATGCACCCAACACAGGAAAACCAGCATATGTGAAACAAATACTAACACAAGTAAAGGGGGAAATGGACCTCAATTCGTTAATTTTAGGAGGCTTCAACATGCCACTCACCCCAAAGGGTAGATAAACAGGGCAGAAAACAAGTAAGGACATGGAGGCACTTAACAACACAGTAGAACAAATGGACCTAGTAAACATCTATGGAACACGACATCCAAAAGAACAGGATATACATTCTTTTCAAGTGCACATGGAACATTCTCCAGAATAAACCACATACTAGGCCACAAAAAGAGCCTCAGTAAATTCCAAAATATTGAAATTTTGCCAACCAACTTTTCAGACCTCCAAGGTATAAAACTAGAAATAAATTATACAAAGAAAAAAAAAGACTCACAAACACATGGAGGCTTCACAACATGCTCCTAAATAATCAATGGATCAATGAACAAATAAAATAAAGATCAAGGAATACATTGAAACAAATGACAACAACACAAATCCCCAACTTCTGTGGGATGCAGTGAAAGCAGTCTTAAGTGGAAAGTATATAGTGATCCAGGCACACTTGAAGAAGGAAGAATAATCCCAAATGAATAGTCTAACATCACAATTGTCGAAACCGGAAAAAGAAGAACACATGAGGCCTAAAGTCAGCAGATGGAGGGACATAATAAAGATCAGAGAAGAAATAAACAAAATTGAGAAGAATAAAACAGTAGCAAAAATAAATGAAAAGAAGAGCTGGTTCTTTAAGAAAATAAACAAAATAGATAAGCCTCTAGCCAAACTTATTAAGAGAAAAAGAGAATCAATATAAATCAACAGAATCAGAAATGAGAACAGAAAAGTCACGACAGACTCCACAGAAATACAAAGAATTATTAAAGACCACTATGAAAACCTATATGCCAACAAGCTGGAAAATCTAGAAGAAATGGACAACTTCCTAGAAAAATACAACCTTCCAAGACTGACCAAGGAAGAAACACAAAAGTTAAACAAACCAATTATGAGCAAAGCAATTGAAACATTTATCAAAAAACTACCCAAGAACAAAAACCCCAGGCCGGAAAGATTTACCTAAGAATTTGATCAGACACACAGAGAAGACATTATACCCATTCTCCTTAAAGTTTTCCAAAAAATAGAAGAGGAGGGAATACTCCCAAACTCATTCTATGAAGTCAACATCACCCTAATACCAAAACCAGGCAAAACCCCACCAAAAAAGAAAACTACAGACCAATATCCCTGAGTAACGTAGATGCAAAAATACTCAACAAAATATTAGCCAACCAAATTCAAAAATACATCAAAAGGATCGTACACCATGATCAAGTGGGATTCATCCGAGGGATTCAAGGATGGTACAACATTCGAAAATCCATCAACATCATCCACCACATGAACAAAAAAAGACAAAAACCTCATGATCATCCCCATAGATGCTGAAAAAGCATTGACAAAATTCACCATCCATTCATGATAAGAACTCTCAGCAAAATGGGTATAGAGGGCAACTGCCTGGATATAATAAAGGTCATATATGATAAACCCACAGCCAACATTATACTGAACAGTGAGAAGCTGAAAGCTTTTCCTCTGAGATTGTGAACTAGACAGGGATGCTTACTCTCCTCACTGTTATTTAACATAGTACTGGAGGTCCTAGCCGATGCAATCAGACAAAACAAAGAAATACAAAGAATCCAGATTGGTAGAGAAGAAGTTAAACTGTCACTATTTGCAGATGACATGATATTGTACATAAAAATGCCTAAAGACTCCACCCCAAAACTACTAGAACTGATATTGGAATACAGCAAAGTTGCAGGATACAAAATTAACACACAGAAATTTGTAGCTTTCCCATACACTAACAATGAACCAATAGAAAGAGAAATCAGGAAAACAACTCCATGAACAATTGCATCAAAAAGAATAAGATACCTAGGAATAAACCTAACCAAAGAAGTTAAAGACCTATACCCTGAAAACTACAAGTCACTCTTAAGAGAAATTAAAGGGGACACTAACAAATGGAAACTCATCCCATGCTCGTGGCTAGGAAGAATTAATATCGTCAAAATGGCCATCCTGCCCGAAGCAATACACAGATTTGATGCAATCCCTATAAAATTACCAGCAACATTCTTCAACAAACTGGAACAAATAATTCAAAAATTCATATGGAAACACCAAAGACCTCATACAGCCAAAGCAATGCTGAGGAAGAAGAATAAAGTAGGGGGATCTCACTCCCCAACTTCAAGCTCTACTACAAAGCCATAGTAATCAAGACAATTTGGTACTGGCAAAAGTATAGAGCCACAGACCAGTGGAACAGACTAGAGACTCCAGACATTAACCCAAACATATGTGGTCAATTAAAATTTGATAAAGGAGCCATGGACATACAATGGCGAAATGACAGTCTCTTCAACAGATGGTGCTGTCAAAACTGGACAGCTACATGTAGGAGATTGAAACTGGACCATTTTCTAACCCCATATACAAATGTAAATTCAAAATGGATCAAAGACCTGAATGTAAGTCATGAAACCATAAAACTCTTAGAAAAAAACATAGGCAAAATCCTCTTAGACATAAACATGAGTGACCTCTTCTTGAACATATCTCCCCGGGCAAGGAAAACAACAGCAAAAATGAACAAGTGGGACTATATTAAGCTGAAAAGCTTCTGTACAGCAAAAGACACCAGCAATAGAACAAAAAGGTACCCTACAGTATTGTAGAATATATTTGTAAATGACAGATCCGATAAAGGCTTGACGTCCAAAATATATAAAGAGCTCACCCACCTCAACAAACAAAAAACAAACAATCCAATTAAATATGGGTAGAGGAACTGAACAGACAGTTCTCCAAAAAAGAAATACAGATGGCCAACAGACACATGAAAAGATGCTCCACATCGCTAATTATCAGAGAAATGCAAATTAAAACCACAATGAGGTATCACCTCACACCAGTAAGGATGGCTGCCATCCAAAAGACAAACAACCACAAATATTGGCGAGGTTGTGGAGAAAGGGGAACCCTCCTACACTGCTGGTGGGAATGTAAATTAGTTCAACCATTGTAGAAAGCAGTATGGAGGTTCCTCAAAATGCTTGAAATATACATACCATTTGACCCAGGAATTCCACTCCTCGGAATTTACCCTAAGAACGCAGCACTCAAGTTTGAAAAAGACAGATGCACCCCTATGTTTATTCCAACACTATTTACAATAGCTAAGAATTGGAAGCAACCTAAGTGTCCATCAGTAGATGAATGGATAAAGAAGATGTGGTACATATACACAATGGAATATTACTCAGCCATAAGAGGAAAACGAATCCTACCATTTGCAACAACATGGATGGATCTAGAGGGTATTATGCTCAGTGAAATGAGCCAATTGGAGAAATAGAAATACCAAATGATTTCACTCATCTGTGGAGTATAAGAACAAAGGAAAAACTGAAGGAACAGAAAAGCAGCAGAATCACACAACCCAAGAATGCACTAACAGGTACCAAAGGGAAAGGGTCTGGGGAGGATGGGTGGGTAGGGAGGGATAAGGCATGGGAGAAGAAAGGGGGTATTATGATTAGCATGCATAAATGGGGGTGTGGGATAAAGGGGAGGGCTGTACAACACAGAGATGACAAGGACTGATTCTACAACATTTTGATATGCTGATGAACAGTGACTATAAGGGGGTTTGTGGGGGAGTCCTGGTATAGGGGAGAGCCTAGTAAACATAATATTCTTCATGTAATTGTAGATTAATGATAACAAAAAAAAAGAGAAAAGGGCGATTACTCCGTGATAGGATAAAACTAACTGTAAATCAACGATTAATGCATGCTTCAAATATCCTTAATTTTAATCATTTAAAGGGTGTCAGATGATCAGCTATGGAAATACATTTTTCTCATAATATTCCTTTCTCTTAAAAAAAAAAAGCAGTTCCTATGTGGTGATCTCCAATATTTTCTCACAATGGTATAATGGGCATATCAAAATGTGGGCAAAGGGTTTGTTTGTGTTTATACAGAGGAGCAAAGCCTAATTTGGCTACTCAGGAAACGAATTAAATATGATATGTAGAAGAACTTCCAACATCAATGTTCTCTGGAAGAGTCATTCCAGAAGATGATCATCAAAAAACTTCAACAAAGATCCTGGCGCTGTTGCAGTTGTAGCTGCATTCATCCCACTGGTTCCTGGACTTGCCATTGGAATGGAGGAGATATCTAAGCTGGCCTGTGCATCCAGTAAAACAACAAATTTGACTGGATTTATACTGTTGGAACTCAACCAAGAATTAGAAGTACAAGTTGCAGCTCTCCAAAATCTTGTGACTATAGACTATCTACTGTTAAAAGAACACATGGAATGTGAACAGTTCCCAGTAATGTGTTGTTTTAATTTGTCTGATTTTTCTCAATCTATTCAAATTTAGTTTGACAATATCCATCATATCATTGATAAGTTTTCACAAATGCCTAGGGTGCCTAACTGGTTTTTTAGTTTCACTGGAGGTAGCTTGTAATTGTAGGTCTGCTTTGGTTATGTAGCTGTATTCCTATTATGTTAATGTGTGAATGCAATTTAATTAGTAGTTTAAAACCTATACATGCTTATGTTACTCTACAAGAAGATATGTCAAAGAAATAATCAATCTTCCCATGTTTTCTTCCGTCTGCTACTTCTATAGCTTTTCTTCTTCTTTCCTAATTACAACCCTTAAGTAGATAGAATTCGTGCCTCATATCGAAATTACCGAGTATCATAATTCTTCCAAGTGGTAAACATACCTCAAGACAAATGCTGGGCATAGAAGCCACAGTGCATAAATATAGAAAGAAGTAAAAAGCTAACCTTTTCAAACAATATTGCTTCTCTCTCACCAACTTTACATTTCCCTGTATGGCCCTGGAAGATGACTGGTTAGCCAGAAATGGGTAAGGTTCCTCAAGGGAGGAACAACGTAAGACAGGCACAGTCACCGGGGGGCCATCAGGTGAGAAATTGGGGATCAACAGAGGTGAATCTTAGAACCTCAACCCCCCTGTTTTGAGAGAAATATTCTGCATCCGTGGATGTTTTGTTGCCCTTGTCTAGCTTGGCTTAATACTTAGTCTATAGGCACAGACCTGATCATCTACATTTGCCCTCTTACAGCACTAAGCTATGTTTTCTACCTTTGTCTTGCATCTACCTACCACTTCAGCATTTTATTAAAAATAATAATAATAATAATAATAATAATAATAATAATAATTATAATAAGGGAGAAATGTGGGATTCACATATAAATCAAGTATAAAAATCAAATGAATATTCATATTTGACCTGATTGTTTATAGTTCATAATGCATGATCAAAACCAAAAGTTTCTGTGATGACTGCCCTTGCACTGTTCACCATGTAAGAACTTATTCACTATATAAGAATTTGTTCACCATGTAAGAACTTGTTCATTGTGCTTCAGAAGATCAGAGACTGATGAGAATTAGGCTTGGGATGGATTAATGGTTGTGCATTGAGTCCCCTGTACCGAATTTTATTGTTGTTATCAATCAATTTATCAATAAATATGAGAGATCCCCTCTCAAAAAAAAAAAAAAGAAATGAATGATGACAGAGGTAACACTGGAACTGGTTACCTTAAAATTCAGCCTTTGTATTGATGTTAAGAATTAGAAATATGTTATGGACAGAGGTTTGGTGTGGAAAAGAGAAAGGAGATAATATGAATTGTGTCGAGACCTAAGAGGAAGTATAGGTCGTTCTCAATATGATTGAAATTTGGCAACACTGGGCTAGCTGTATAAGGCTTTCACCCACAGGCCAAAGGGTTATGATTCCGTATCACAAGTTTGGCAGAACAGATTGCATTTTGAAGCAGCAAATTGAAAATACTGTTTATTCACATTTGTAATGTATCAAAAAAGATTTCTTGTTCCTTCTCTTTAAGTTATGAGTCTGTTAGCTCCTTTGCTTACTATTGAGGCTAAGGTTTTGAGAATCATCGTGCACACAGCTTCGTATTTTGTCAAGGTAACATTGTGTAGTCCTAAACTCAACTAGCATTCTTGAAAAAATATGTGTGTGTATTTCCAAATTTTCTTTACCACTGATGTATACCCCTAATTGCTTATTCAACAAGATGAAAATGAGTATGTCTAAAGAGAAAGCCAGTTTTCTATAAAAATCTAGTTTCTATGCAGTAATTCCTTTCCCAGTGAATGGTGCCATTGTCCAACCACTGTGTGAAGCAAATGTCTGTGAATCATCCTTGACACTTATCTCTCCCTCACCTGCTATCCTCACATTTAAACAAGTCTTCTAGATTTAATCTATTATATTTCTTTAATTCTGTTTACTTCCTTCCTTATCTAATGATGACATGCTGGTCCAAACTACCCCTATGTCCATCCTGGAACACTGCCCAGGCCCTCAACTGTTTTCTCCATGTCCCTTTCTGCCCTTTTAATCTATTCAGAGCCAGAGTGAACTTTAAGCAACATGCATATCGCCAGCCTCCTTCAAGGCTTCTGTGGTTCACCATGTGATTAGCTGCAAAGGCCAGAATAATTCACAGCAAGCTTCAGGTGCCCTATGCTCTAGCCAAATATGCTTTCAGCTTAACTAGACACATGTATGTGTGTCTTCTTTTAATCTATTCCTTAAAAGTATCACATGCCCCCTTTACCAGTTGCTTTTTGTCTGTAATAAATGTTACTTATATTTCTTCCCCTTTCCTAAAAATGCCATTTTTATCCTTCAATTATTCTTTTCCTTAGTTCATGTTACTTAGTTAATGAAACCACCTCTGAGACATTCCCTACCCTGAATAGGATCCTGTTTATGCTCTCATAGAGGCTATCTCAATGTGTAGTTATCTACTGACTGTAGTAAACTCAACATCTTACAGATTTGTTCTATATCTTCCTCTTTTGTTTATAAATTCCTGTTTTCTTAACCAGATAGAGCAATTAGTACATGGACAACCATACAGGGAATTTCAGTAACTATCGTAGAAGAATAAACAAATAGAAGAATCAAAGGCAAAGAGAAGGATGAAATGTCTGAAGAAATATTCATTCCTTCGGGAAATAGGGAAGTCAAACCCATTCTGATTTCTGGCCTAACATATTCAAGAACATGATTTAATTGCACATGCAGCAAATTATAGTCAGGCATGAAGGACTGCTCAGGGTTTATTAATAATGCCCAGTGACATTAAAACAGCTTGTACAATCCTAGAAAATCCACAGAGTATCCAAATCTTTAATTTCATATGCTTATACTGCTTAGATACTTATATCAGGTGATTAACTATTTCCATACACAAATCAGGTTGGGATTCAAAGAGCTGCTATGCTGTATTCTGCAGCCAGCACCACAGAACAAGCCCTACCGTAGGTCAAGCAGTCTCACGGTACAGTAATAGCTTTGTAATGTACATCTTTATTTTAAATACTTATAAAAAGTGACCACAGGTATGACCCTTAAATTAATATATAATTAATTGCTAATAGAATCTCCAATACTCAGTTGCTATTCTAAAAGATCTAGGCTGTCTTATAACTTACATTTAGGTCAGTCATATATACAGTAAGCATTGTATATGTCACATTTGAACTTAAGTGTCGTGTAAGCACCCTAAGGGCAAGGATTACTGTCTCTGTTGTCTGTTGCTGTTTTACCAGTACCTGAAGGACTGACAGATACATAGTGGTTTCTACTTGTTCAAATTAAATTAAGTAACTCTGCCTATGTGTACATGGGCATCTATGCATATATCACAAATTAGTAAGTTTTATACCTACTATAAATAAATAGTGTACCCACTGTGTACAAGGAAGCCTGTCCACCACTGATAATGAGATAACACAACTTCTTTTCCCTCAGGAAACCCCAAGTTCAGTGGGAGAATTTATAATATGTTATCATTAGAGAGACAGAGACACCCAGCATTGTGGGAGAGGCTAGGAAGGAGTCCTCGAGAAGGAAATGAGTGAAATGCATGTGGAGTGAAGGAACAGAAGCCAAAGAAAAGATGTGTCCGGGAGGAGCAGGGCTGAGGAAGGACAGGCGGTCCGGCCATGAGCTCATCATTTCAAGAACCACATGAGATGTGCTCTTGAGGTCATGACACTGAAGGGGTATTGGTGTATTTGTGTTTGGAAAACATGCCAATACTGGTAGTGGTTCAGAGTCTGATGCTGATGGGCAGGGCGCCGAGGCAGAGATACCATGTGGGTATCATCGGAGTTCTTAGGTAAGAGAGACACGCTCTGGTGGAAGCAGTCAGACTTGGAACAAAATGAATGGACTAGATTCAAGATAAATTAAGGAAGAGAACTGATCGGTATTTGAGACAATTTGTATGTAGGCATGAGGGAGTATGACAGATAAAGATTTCTTATCAATCCAGGGATAGCAGTCCCAGTGACCAAAATTAAGCATAAAATTGAGGGACAGTTTTGTAAGAAGGATGGGGTATGTTCTCTCCAGGATATCTGATTTTGAAGGCTGAAGATTAGAAGAGAAGTCTAGGCTTTGATATAGATCTGACAATCATCAGATAGAGACTGATGAAAATTATCTCAAAGGCAGAACCTTGGAAACACAAAGATTTAGGCCACACATGAAAATTGTAAGAAGCAGAGCCCAATTTCAGATAAACACATTAAATTTTAAATCACAGGAACCAAAAAGAATGAATATTAAGAAGGCAGAGATCTTCCATATAGAGCTAAATTTAAGTAAAAATAAGATAAATATTAATAATTGTAATGGTTGCTAGATGAAGAAAACAAGAGGTTATAGAATATATGAGTTTAGATGAAATAAAACTATTGTATAGGATCACAGTATCTTCTGAGTAGAGCAACCTATTTTAAATTCTGAGACACTGGCATTCTCCTAGTTCTCTAGAATGATAACCACCCCTAGTCTTAGTCTTATTAGGATAAAAACTAAAGATCGAGCAATTGGTAATGAAGCAGCCCTTGAACAAACACTTATCTTCATAGTGTTTCTAAAGTCTTCAAGAATTCTTCAATGCACAGTGTGAAGTTGACAGAGACACAGCAACAATGATTCTTTTATGACTTTTTGTTTGTTTGCTTGTTTGGAGGCCAGAGGGAGAGAGAGGTCAAATTTCACACAATACCATCTCAGTCCCCTTCAGCCACATCAGTCTGTCCAAGAAACTAGAAGTTTATAATGCCATCCTCTGAGTGTTTAATAAATGAATTATAATTTAATCATATTAGCCTTATGCAGCCTCATTCATTTGTTCATTAAAAATATATTAAGCTGTGTACCAAAAAGTGCTATGTCAGGGTACAAAGAAAATGCAGTCTTGGAACTCAAGGAGCTCAAGGCCTGGTGGAAAACAGAATTTAAAAATGAGAGACGGAACAATAGGTTAGTTGAATTTCTACAAGTAAAATGATAAAGAAAGTAAAAAATCATTGCCTGAAGGAGGGAATGGTTAAGATTACCACTGTTAGGAGAAGAAAATAGTTGTTATAAAGGAGATAATTTTTTAGCTGTATGTAGTAAAGATAAAAAAAATAAGCAGGTCTCTACCCAGAGGGGGTTTTGGTCATTCTTGGATGCCGGGCAGAGCAGCAGGCCTGCAGAGAGGCATCTGCTCTGCTAGACCAGGGGGTCTGGCCGCCACCATGAGCACTGGAGACGGTCATCAGAGTGTAGAAGATGCGGAGAAGATACACTTTCTCCACTTTCAGACGTGTGACTGTTAGATTTGAAGCAGCTCTCTAGTTACTGTTATGGCTTTTCAGGGTCCAAATGAATAACAAATAAGCCTGTACAGTTTAGTGCATCAGGATTGCTTTTAGAATAATATGGAAAATATTCTAATAAAATGAATTTAATTTATACACAAATAAACTGATGCTCTACTTTTATCTAACAATCCAAAAAGTTCTTTAATCAGACCATTATTATTTCATCCTAACTAAATACTTTCTTATTGTTATTCAGACTATACGATACCTGATATGTTAAGTAGAGCTTTAAATTTTTATTTAATTTTATAAACAAAGTAAGAATCTATCTTCTGTACCATGTTCATTTTATTCAGATATTTGCCTTTTGATGAAATTATCAATAACCTTGTAATATTCACAAAATGAGGGTTTTGTATTAATGGTTTTAATAATATTAATGGTTAACCTCTTTGTTTTTAATAGGACAGTTGAAGCACAAACATAAGTAAGTCTTCAGGAGCTAAAACCACCAACTAAGATATCATTTAAGAGTATCTAGTGTTTCAATGTTGAACTATTTTTCCTGGTTTCATGGGGACTTTGCATGGTGCCTAAGCAAAACTAATCCGGGTGCCTCCATCTGAAAGTCAGCAATTTTTCCAAACTTGATTTTGGTGCTTATCATTACTAAATTGACTAGACACTTCTTAAACTATGTCTAACAAGGATGCAGAAAAGAAAACTAGTTTGAACTCTGGCTCTCGTGCCAACAGCATTACCTAATGAGGTAAACACTGGTAATTGTGTTTAGTTCAATAACACTTTTAATTACGGTTGAGCTCTCCTTCAGAGTCTATGGATTTTACTGATGTGAAATAAACAGCTGACAACCCAGTGAAGGCAGCCTTATGGATTTCTATTGCCTAATTAAAAGTACAGAAGCATTGCTTTTTGCACTATGGCCCTAAGCAAAATAGGCTTTTTGCTCACAGTTTCACAGTCAAAACCCTTTTTGTTTGAAAAATGAGACTCACACAATTATATCTTCAGTTTCTGTACATCCTATGTGCTTATCCTTGGATCTGGGACATAATAGGCACTTGGTGAATGTCTGCTGAATGAAGAAAAGGCTATTAAAATAAGCAGACAATACAGGGTAAATAGAATTTGTTGATTTGGGTGACTATTTCTAGGCCCAGAAAATGAAGGGTTAATGACTCATATTTTCAGAACTAATTTTATCCTTGTCTTTCCACTTTTAACTCATTAATTATCCCACAGCCCCCTCCACGTTCACTTTAAAACGATAAATGGAGAAAAATGTTAATACACCTGGGCCTGCTGATCCCCTGCCTTCTAGCAACATTTATTTCCATTGGACAGTTTCATCCATATTTGCTAAATACATAGTGACAAAGTAAATCAATGACAATGCTAATTGGAATCAGTCTTAGGCCTTCTTGTTCATCCTCCAACTGTCCCTGTGCTTCCTGTGAAAAGAGCCATTTCAAAGGGAAGGACACCGGGTCACAGACCCTTCTGTCCTTGCTTCAGAATTCCTGAATGAAGCATGACAAAAGACAAGATGTGAAACCAATTAAAAGATGATATTTAAACTTTTTTTCCTCTCTGTGTTTCAGGTTTGTGTCTTAAGCATCTGACCAAGGGAAGTGGGCTAATTTCTAGAACATCTGGCTAGGGAGGCAGGTGATAGAAGGATCTATACAAACCAGATAGAAAAGAATCAAGTATCTGCATTTTCTCAAGGACTGGGAAATGCAAAGCATTTAATCTCTTGTGACCTTGTCACGGTATGATTTTCCTTGGACTCCCCCAATTTTTGACACAGATGGACAGATTGTCAGAATTTCTCCCAGGAAAGTAACATTTCCTAAATTTGCAGCATCAGTGAGGAGTTTCTGCAATAGAAAATGACCATTAAAACCCACAGTGAAACGAACAAAAAATCCACTCAGAGATTGCCAGTAGAAAGAAAGTTGAGATCAATAGCACCACTGTTTTGTAAACTCAGAAAATGTCTGATCCCACCCCCCAGGTGCTGGGGGTCAACCTTTTCAGCAAAGTGACTTAGGAGAACAGTCTACTTTCAGATTTAGGAATTTCTACCTTTTATTTCCTCTACTCATTCCTCTAAAATGAGATGTATTTTCTCTGAATCAACATGGATACCATATGCACTCAAGCAGATATCATTCTTAATGAATCAGAGCTTATCCCATTTTTCAATTAAACTTCATTAAAAATAAAGTCTTCTGAGACTGTATTTAAACATCAGAATTCAGAGTTTTGTCAACATAAGTGGACAATTAAGCAAAATATCTACTGTAGATACATAGATGTAATTATACCAGTGGCTGTTAAAAGTTAAGAGGTTTTCTACTTGTATCACAGATTAACATTTTCAGGATGTAACTGAATAACAATAAAAATTGCAAATGAATATATTGCTTTTATATTCTAATTTAAGGAATCAGAATATATCATTTTTGATGGTGTTTGCTTTTGCACAAAATAGGCTTTTTTAAAAAACATAATGTCATTTCTATTCCACCATTCAGGTGAATTATATGTACTCTTCTTTTCCTCACTGAAATCCTATAAGATTTTTCAGTCTTCCAATGTAATAAATATAGTACTCAACATGTGGCTTACAAGACAATCTGTTACATAGTCTGTGGGAAGGTAAAGCTGTGCAATGGAAAAAATACACACTAGAAATCTTTAAAAGGCTCAAATGAATCTTTTCTATCTCAATGCAATTATTTTATAGCACAGGTGACTATTCTTCGGCTAAGTAAATCAGTATCCACAGTTGATCTAGTCCAATCCTGCCACTCACACATTTATCTCTCCTGATTGACACATCTCTAAATTAGCAGAGTCACGCTCAAGAATAAAATGATGCAAGTCTTTGCCTTACTGGGTTAGTCTGACAGAAGAGTTTCTATACCAATTCTTGTAGAGTCACAGTTGAATGAATTACTGTAATAGGATGTAGAAGAATGGATGAGCATTTACAAAGCTGGGGTTGTCCATTACAGGTGTTTTACAGGGGCTATGTGAAGGTATCCCTACACAGAAACAGGTGATACCAAAAGCTAGAATACTCCACCTGCAGTAGTTGAACCAGAACCAAGGTAGAAAGAATTGTGTGTTTATATTTGAAAAGGGGACTAACAGATTTCAAGAACAATCCTTTAATCTTGGCCCACAGTAGACCAAATCTCTACTCTATAAAACTGCAGGAACTCATAAAGTATGAAGTCTTAACACTAAACCATAGTTCCATCTGGCAAATATGTTGGTATGTTGGTTTTTCTTCTGGGCAATGAGGTAAGGCATGAAATGTGGAAAGTGCTCATATTGAAAGGTTGAATGAAGAGTGAAGGATGCATGTGTGTGCATGTGTGTGCATATATGTGTGTGGGTCTCAGAGAGGGGAGAAAAGGAGGAAGGAATGCAAGGGAAGGATGGCTTAGGTATATGGCCAAAAATGTAGAAGAAAAATTGAGGAATTTAGCACTTTGAGAGATGCAAAATGTTGGTGTATACAATTTAAAGATAAAGAACCCAGAATCACAGCTCGCACATTTAGTAGAAAAGGAAAAAGCAAAAATACAGAGTACAAGAAAACTCTGTGAAAAAAGAAATCATAATTCTTGTCAAACATACTTGAAGACTACATGGGAAGACTTTGCAATTTTTTCTACAGAAGAGAAAGAGGTGGATGGTGCACCAAATAGAAAATACTTTTCTTCTGAGACTGTATTTAAACCCAGCATGGAAGAAACATACGAAGCAACCTAAATGTTTCTAAATATGCATAGGGCCTTAGAAAGCCAGGTTCTCAGTGAAGCGCAGGCTGTTTGTGAATCTGACACCTGGCTGCAAATGCAGTATACATCTTAAGGAAGCGCAATTATGTAGGAGTGAGAACAGTAATTTTCATCGTATTTTCTCTTCCTTACTGAAACTTCTGTTAATAAAGGCAGACAGTAATTTTAAAATATATACTGACATTCCCAAGAACAAAATAGCTTTCGAAACTTTTGACTTTTATCTTAAATGTTGTAGTGATTGTTTACAATTCTATCATATAACTATGCTTGTTTTAATATAGTAATTTACTATGGAGCACAATGGCCACTCCAGGAAGATGTGGCATGTGTATTCTGTGGTTTGAAAGTGTGGCCCAGTGCTATACATACCTAGGAATATTCTGATCCAGTCTGAGACAAAAATATGCTGGTCTATATTTAATGAAATAATTACTGCTCCATCATTGAAGAGGTTTTGATTAGGAAGCCAGGATCCTCATCTGCCCTTATTTGTCCAATAGAGTTAAATAATCTATTTGTGTTTTGATTACTTTCTCTTATTTATAATAAGAGAAAGTGTGTTTCTGGTATACATGGCACACTTCTCACTGCAGCCACTATAGGAATAGCCAGGTGCCTATTGGCTCCTTCTGGCCTTCCACCCTCTACACAGACACAGCAATCACAAGCCTTCCACAGAGCAAGTGAGGATGACCTTCCCAAACCATGGGATTTAAACTAGATGTACCTCTTAACCAGGTCCTATCTTCATCCACATTTCACAATGAGCACATCACATAGCAAGTCATGGCTCATTAGAGATTTCATCCTAGGGAGACACGTCCAGATCTTAAACACTACCTCTTTTATGATCTGTTAGCTGTTTCAGAAATGAGAATCAGTTCAGCAAGTGTCCACTTTCTGAGCAAAATTAGGTCCCTCAAAGTTGAAGGCCCTTTCTCTTTCCACTGTGAGTGCATGCTATGGGTAAAATTGCAGTATTTCCAGTATCTCTCTCTTATCTGGCCTTGTGCATCTCCATATCAATCGGTGTTTCCAAAGGTGGAGAGAAGGTGATTAAAAGGGGAAGTGAGGGCATATCCGGATTGGAGAGGTTGGGTGGGGCCCCTTTTCTGCAGCCAGGTCACGAGAAGAGCAGAAGGGGACGACTACTTGTATGCAATAAATGGGTTTCTCCCACTTTATTTCTCCCTTTGACTTATTTCAGTTCAAAGGTATTTTTCCCAAGACTGGGAAAATATTAGGTAGTAGTCAGCAGGACCTCTGAACCAGCAATGAGTCTTCATGGGTGCAATAATTGGGCAGGCTGCCCCTAGAGCTGGTGGGGAGATGCCTGGAAAGCTTCCTGTGGATGGTGGGGAGGCCCCAGTGGCTGCAGTGATGAAGAGTGTGGCTTCACCTGGGTGACCCCCATCTGTGGGGTTGCCACTTGGGGAGGCCCTAGGAAGCAGTTGATATGGGGTAAAGCAAATCCTAGTGGGGTGGAGCCTTCCCCAGAACTGGGGAAGGGTGGAGACACTGGAAGCTGTGGAATTAGCCCTCTGTGAGACAGAAGACAGTTTAGAGGCTCTGAGTGGCTGCGTAGCAGCTGGGATTGTGCGGTATCTGTTACTTGAGATAGGGGAAACAGTCTCATAGAGAGACTATGGCAGGAAGAGACACACTTCAACAGTGCTTGGAGGAGCTGGGCAATGACCTACGGGCTGCCATTAAGAAAGAGACACAGTTATTGAGAACACAGGTCATGTTCCTGGAAGATAACGTTATCAGAGAAGGAGGAGGAAACTAGGAAATCCACACTGCAGGAGGCCACGGGGGAGGGGTAGGAAAGAGCAATGTTTTCAGTCCTGGAGATGTTGGGAGAGGATGAGAGAGTGTGGCAAAGGGCTGAGCTGTTGACAAGGCCACCGCCCAAGGCACCAGCTTCTCCCATATTAAAGGCATTCCCAGTTCTAATTAAGAAAATAAAAAACAACTGCAGGCTCCTCAGAGGGAGGAGCTGCCCTCTCCCCAGGTTGTGGAGCCCTCCATGCTCTGCTCCCATCCTCAGGATGAGCTGGTGGCATGAAATTCCAGTCAGGGCAGAAGCTACCGGAACCTCTGCCTGTATGGCTTTTGCATCTCTGTGATTTAGGGGTGGAAAACATTGTTATGTCAGGTTATGAAATGGGTAGACTGGCTTCCCTGATGAATCACCCTTCCCTCTGGCAGCAGTTGCAAAATGCCCATCATATCTCAGGGAATCAGGTGCCTCTGGAATGACTGATAGCAGCCATCAGAGCAGTGTGGCCTAATCAGGCTGATAACCATACTTACCCAATAGCAAGAAAACATACTCAGAGCTCCAGCAGGTGTTGTGGAAATTGGGCATGAAAAAAATCATCTGTAATATGGACTCCCAGGGCCCTGATGAAGATTTCTCATTCACTGTAGGAATGAGAAACCTGGTGCTGCATACAGCTGTCCCATCTCTCTTTGGGCCCCTAATGTCTATTCTTGTCCCCCAAATAGGGCAACGCATAAGTGAAGCTACTCATACTTTAGCAGATCTGGGGGAGGTTGAAACATAAGAGCACAGAAGGAAGTGTGGGCTATGACTGAAAGGACAGGTGCAAAGGACTCTGTGACGGTCTCAAGGACGCAGATGTGGGTTGATTTGATAAAGGCCAGGGTAGAGAAAGAACAGGTTGATGGGCAGCTCAATAGGATCTTGTTAGAACTATTGTACCAATTAAAGCCAGAGCAGCAGTTTTGGCCACTGAGGTCCAGGACACAGAACATGGAGGCAAAGCCCCATGTCTAGCCTGTGTCCTTGCAAGACTTCCTGGGGAACAGTACACAGGCTCTGCCTGGGTCCCAACCCCAACAAGAGAATAACTGGGTATCTCAGTTTGACTGGGGGACAGTTCAAGGCCAACATCTTGGGGGATGTAGTGGGGAATGGAGGCCACATGTAGAATTAGCAATTCATTGATCCTCTATGAGTGTACAATGAGTCCTGGCATTGGTGGACACAGGAGCTGATTGTTCTCTGATTTATGACAACCCTGAACATTTTCCTGGACCCTCTGCTGTGATAGATGGCTATGGGGTAAGCCAATTAGAGTGAAGAAAGCTCAAATCCCATTCAGGATAGGGCAGTTACCCCCAAAAGAGTATACTGTGTACATTTCTCCCATCCCTCAATATACTTTGGGGATAGATATTCTGCAAGGCCTATGGTTACAGACAATTGCAGGTGATTTCAAACTGAGGGTTCATGTGGTCAAGGCAGTTCTGAAGGGACATGCTAAGCATACGTCTATAGCTCTGCCTGTACTTCAGTGGGTGACAAATACTAAGCAGTATAAATTGCCTGAGGGACACAAGGAAATTGGAGAAATTCTACAGGGGTTGGAGAATGTGGGCATCACAAAGCCCACTCATAGTCCTCTTAATTCCTCAGTGTGGCCAGTGAAAAAGCCAGACAGTTCTTGGCTTATGACTGAGAATTACAGGGAATTGAATAAATTCACACCGCCTTTGCAGGCTGCTGTCCCCTCTATAGCAGCCCCTATGAACACCCTCAGTCATGATCTAGGAACATACTATGTTGTGGACCTTGTTAATGCTTTCTTCTCTATTGATATAGCTCAGGAATGTCTGGAACAGTTTTCCTTCACATGGGAAGGCCAGCAGTGGACATTCACAGTCCTTCCACAGGGATACCTCGCCAATCCCATCATTTGCCATGGACATGTAGCCCAGGACTTGGCCACATGAAAGAAACCACAAACGGTGTGGTTATATCACTACATTGATGATAACATGCTCATGTCTGATTCTCTTGAAGTTGTTAGACTGCTGCAACATCAACAGGATAAAGGATGGGCTATGAGCAGCACCAAGGTTCAGGGACCCGGTTTTCAGTAAAGTTCTCGGGAAGGAGTAGAACTGAAGTTATCCCAGAAGCAGCCAGACAAGGTCCAGACTTTCCCTAACCCTACCACTGTGGTGGTATTATAAGAGTTTTTGGATCTTTTGGGATATAGGAGAGGGTTTATCCTGCACTTGGCACAAACTCTGAAGCCCTTATGCCGGTTGGTACAAAAGGGCATCAGGTGGGACTTGTATGAAACATGTGCAGCTGCTTTTATCACATCATGCAGATCAGAAAGCCAACGAGAGGGGCCTAGAATGTTTCTTTGTAGCCTGTGGCCAGCGGCAGGTGATTGAGAGCAATCAAGGCACCCACTTTACTTGGATGTGTGTTACAAGAATGGGTATAGCAATAAGGAATAAAGTGGAAGTTTCATGTATCATATAACCCTACTGGGGCAGGAATGAGAGGTACTATAGTTTGTTGAAATCTGGCATGAAGTCAGACACCAATAGTCTGTGGGGTTGGTCGGTTTGCTTATGGACAGTGCTATGGCTTTTGAATGAGAAGCCCTGAAAAGAACCCTTGAGCCCTGTGGACATGCTAGCACACCTTGCTGCCTCTCCTATACAACTGTATGTGAAAACCAAAGAGGAGTTTTTGCAGCCAGGATATGGCCAGCAGAGCAACATCCTGCTGCCAGCCCTAACTGTGTTAAATCCTGGAGACTCTGTTGAATGGACATAGACCTGGAAATTTTGACATGTGGACCAGGAATGGCTAGCCCTTTTAGCAGGTTGGCGAAAAGGCCTGGAAGTTGGTCTCCTGTACATTTCTGGAGTAACAGCAGAGTGGCCCCCAAAGATCATGGCAGTGTACCCAAAATATCCAGGAGAGTAGATCATCTTATAGGGAAGTTTTGTTTTATCTTTATGGCCAGTGCATGTACCTCCTGTAGCCCCATATGTTGACCCATCTGTAACTCCCACAGGGAGGTGGGTGAAAGTCTGGTATACTAGACCCGGATGAGATCCCATTCCTGCCACTGTCCTGTCAGAGAACAACTCTCTTGCATGCATCCTACCTGATGGAAATGATTTGCCTATGCTGGTGTCATTAAAACATGTATCTTATTGTCCTTAAGGTTATTTCCTTCTACAGTCCTGTGGCTATGACCCGCTCCCTGGCTGCAGCTGCCACATGATGAGTGCTCTGAGCTCCCTACCCTGTCAGCTTCTGGCACCTGTGGAATGGGTGACCTATGGACTTACTCTGCATAGAACTTTGAGCCTAGCTGAGTCTTCCTGCTTGGGGATTATCATGATTTTGTTGCTGTTGTTATTGTATGTTATTAGTCTGCATACAGTGCTCCAGTTTTCTTACACAGGGGCCATTATGGAAGATGGGGAGTGAGTGCATTGTGAGGTGAGATTTCTGGAGGGGTGAGCTGTAGATAAAATTGCAGTGTTTTCAGAATATCTCTCCTGGCCCTGTGTATCTCTATATTAATAGGTGTTTTCAAGGGTGGAAAGAAGTAGTCCATCTGCATAGATAATTACAAGTGGAAGTGAGGACATATCCAGACCATAGAGGTTGGGTGGGGCCCCTTTGTCTACAGCCAGGTTGCAAGAGACATGGGTGAGAGAAGTGGATGACTGCTCATAAGAAATAAACTGGTTTCTTGCACTTTATTTCTCCCTTTGACTGATTTTGATTTCAAAAGTATTTTGCCCTGGGCTGGGAAAATATTGTCCCCCCAGAGTTACAGATGCTTAAATCCATTTCAGTTTACAGAAGTGTGGAAGGTATCACTGGACTTATTTGGCTCTGCCTGGAAGATGGCTGAACCTTGAGAGGGAGCTCGAATAGCAGTTTCCATCGACCAGCAGGCTGGCCAGCATTTCAGGTGTCTATCCACATCCTTCTCTTTTGCTGTCCAGTAGGCCTACTTTCTAGACTTCAAAAGTTGTCATCTTATCTGTTAGGAGCCAAAAGCTGCAACTCAAGATGAAATTTCGGGAGGCTAGTTTACAGAATAAAGTAGGACAAAGCAGAATGCAAGGCCCAGGGACAAGCTGGAAGTCTGGCTTTGTGACTCCAGGTATGGTTCACAGGTGCTCTGTGATGTCAGCCCAGTGTGAGAGGCAAGCGGTAGGGCATTTTTAATACCTTATTGCATTTTTAATACCTTATTGTATTACTCCAGAGATTTTTTAACTTGAGGGGAGGGAATGGAAATTGGAGAATTTTAAAGTGACAGTCTTTTAAATACTAGTTTTCTTCACATAAGGCATAAATGTGATATCAAATGTTCTAATTATGTGATCTTTAAGATGCTAGTAAGAAGCGTCTCTTCATCATTATTATTTTAACAGTCAGAACCTCAGGCTTAATATTCAGAACCCCAGGTTTAATATGATCGGAAACTTGCTTTTTTAAATTGATCACCTGTAAATGAAGTGGTAATGAAGAATGCAAAATGACAACAAAAACATGATAGGCAATTTATGTTTGGTAAAACTTGAAAGCATCTCAGTGCTTTGTAAGGGAGAAAGAGTAATTTCAGTTTTGAAACAATGAAGATCTGTGGTTATTACTTGAATTTCTCTTTTTTTCCAGAAGAGTTTAATTAATTTTAGAGTGATCATGTTGGGGGACAACAAAACAAAAAACAAGCAAACAAACACACAAATTTTAAAAGCCCATTAATTGTGGGGTCAGAAAGTCTGTCTTACCCTGGCTCTAATTGCACTGTGACCTGGCTTAAGGCTTCTAGCCATCCCAGGAGCCAGTGCCACCTGAGGGGACCACAGCTGGTCATGCTTACTAGTGCTGAGGCCTGCGCATTTTCCATGCCTCTTGGATGTGACTGTGGCACAGGGCAGAGAGATGACAGGAGGTGCCTTCCTTGCCTCATTCCAGTTTTCCTGCTCCCTGCCTCCTGCACTCCACTGCAGCACTTGAGACCTGGTGAATGAAACTACCCCAGTTTCCAGCCCGCAATCCATTAGTGCTGCAATTAGTACTCTGAGGCTAATGCTATGGAAGATCAACACATTCTGTGCCATGCAGTTAGAAAACACAAAATGAGCTGAGACATTTTTACAGATTAAATGATGGTTCCAACCTCAGAGGATTTTTTTTTATCTACACCAAATTTTTTATTATGTCATCTTGTGTTAATTACGTTTGCTTTTTTAATTTTAATTGTTTTACTTTGATTGCAGAATCGTTGATATACAATCTTACATTAATTTCAAGTATATAGCACAGTGGTTCAGAAGTTAGCCATATTATTAAATCCTCACCCCCTCTAGTGCACTTACTATCTGTCAATATAGGAAGATGTTACAGAGTCATTGGCTATAGTCTCCATGCTATACTACCTTCCCTGTGATGAACTTGTATTATGGTTGGGAATTTTTGTCCCCCTGTGGACTCCCTCGCCCTCCACACCCACCCAGCCCAACCCCTCCCCCATGGTAAGCACTTGTCATTTCTCAGTGTCTATAAGTCTACTGCAGTTTTGTTAATTCTGTTTGTTTCCTTCTTTCTTAGTGTTTCCTTCAGCCTCTCCTTCATTATGTTTCTTATTCAATATTGAGGAACACCCCTGACCACTCTGAGTTGTCTGCTCATTTTGTTAATGGGCCACTAGAAGGTCAAAATTCTTGCCTATGTAGCAGAATGAATAAGCATTTAAACTAAACTACTTCAGTATAAAAATATAATGATAGAAACAAAGCTAAACTAGAAGAATGAGCAAGGAAATAATCACACTCGAACAAAAGAAAGCACAAGTATTCATGGGAACCACCTGCAGTACCTACAAATGCTTTTTCAAATACTCTTAGCACCTATCTCTCATTCACAGAGGTAACAACTCTGAAACAAATGTGTAATTATGAGAGTACAACTAACTCAAGGAATCAGTAAGTAATTTTCATCAAACCATGTTCAAATAAAGTCTAGGTCTTAAAAGTGCATATATAATGGCTCTCTGCTATCTTCTCCTTGTAAATTAAGTTTTCAAAAAAGAAATGATGTTGCCCTCTTAGATTGTATCCACAGACAGACATACGGAGAACTGGTGGGCGGGGCTTCTAGGTGTCACTTCAATGGCGAGGTGAGCCATAAACTAGGTATCTTCTTGAGAAATTGCTAAGCAAGCATGTTTGTTTCAACTATGAAGGATGGTATAAGAAGTTCCCTCTGTGAGATTTTCTTTGGGTGCTACAGGGTAGAATAAAGCCTCACTTTTAAAGAAAGAGGAGTTTACATTTATTTAACACCACTCAAAATGTATGCTACTACATTTTTATCAGAGATGCAAAGAACATAATTTTGTGGTTTATGTTATAGGGAGGAAGACCAGGAAAGAGTGATGGAGGCTTTGGGGAGAAACTGACTGATGGAGAGTGTGAAGTTCTCCTCTGTTTGGGCAGAAGGAGATATGTGAAAGAGGATATCACAGCTGACTTGGTGTTGGAGGGATCTTTGGTGTCCCAGAGTTTTTTCCAGTTTATGACTATTGCAAACTATGATGCTATTATGAGTCTTGTGTGTGTTCTGGTGTGTATGTGCATGCATTTCCTTAGAGAGTGTGCCCAGGAGTGGGATTTCTAGGCCAACAGAGTATATGTGCATATTAAACTTCAGTAGATGTTAAATTTTAGTAGATGTTGCAAGACAGTTTTTCAAAATAGTTGCATCAGTTTAAACTTCCATTGGCAGTGACTAAGGTTTTTGTTTCTCCGCACCCTCACCAACACTTGATATGTAACTATAAGCTATAAATGGTTAGTTTTCTGGATGAAGATATAGTATATCTATCCTTCCAGGAAGTAGAGTAGATGTATGGCATACCTACTCATTTTAATTTGTATTTTCATAAGTGACTAGTGCCACGAGTATGTTTGCAAATGTTTATCGGATGAATGGATATCATTTTCTGTTAGAATGTCTGTCTTTTCCTTATTCATGTGAAAGTTTGCCTTACATTCTGAATATGAGTTCTTTGGCAATTATATGTATTATAAATGTCTTCTTCAACTCTCTAGCTTGAAACTTTCCCATTTAGTTCTATCCGTTTCAAATTGGTTTTGTGTATGGTGTGAGGCAAAGATCAATGCTCACCTTTAATTTTCCTGTGGATATATAACTGGTCCAGCACACTTCTGAAAAGACAATCCTTTCTCATTGCATTACAGTGATGCCCCTTATGTTTATGTAGTTGTTGTTTGATAAATTGGGTGAAAGTACACGAGTAAGATTAGTTCTAAAATTTCAGTTTTTTTCTACCTTTCTACTTCTCTATCCTACAACATAGCTCACTGTCTTAATCACTTTCAGTTTCAAATAAGTATTGATAAGAAGTGTGTAATTCTTCTAAATTTCTTAAGATTTACTTGACCATTCTTAGCTATTTTTATTTCCATATCTATTTTTACATTAGGTTTCCAAGACCCACAGTATCCACAAAATTAGATGTCTTGAGCCCTTTAACTTTGCTTATAGTTTTGAATAATAAAATTCTATGTTTTCTTAAAATCTATAATTCTCAGTCTTAAAGTTCTCTCCCTTTCATGGCATTAGACAAAGCTGTGCAAGTATTAGAGGAAATAACTTAAGCTTTCTCAATTTTCTTTACTATATTCTTTATTAATCAAACCCTGTGTATTATTTCCAATTTATTTTGGGTTTTCCTGGAAAATAGAGTATTGCCTTTATGACTTTAAAGTAAGTTTATATTCAATAATTTTCAAAGCATATTATAAAATGTCTTTATATGACACACAGTACATTTTCTGTAATAGTATGAGGTCAGGAAACTTTTGGAGAAGGAATAAGAGATAATTTTTTTAAAGGGATTATCTGTTGGAATTGGCTAGATGACTGCAAACATTGCATTATCATTAACTTAAGTTGATTGCTTAATTAAGGAAGTAAGGGGCATTTGTCATATCCAGGTCATAGAGATTGTAAATGCTAAAGTAAAAGAAAAATTATATGATTGTCACTCAGAAATTGCACTGGTGTGACATATTATAATATTAAAAATCAAGTTCAGGAGAAATGGGAACTCTGTCCATTGCAGCTACAAACTTATTCATCTAAGAATGGTTTTAAAAAAATGATACAGATGATTTCAATAGTGTTAATAATCAAACATTTTGAAATGAATAATGTTAGGTAGAATATTAGATAAATGGAAATTTTTCGAAAAAAATTATCAGAGTTCTTGTGCCTGAGTTTTTTTCCTAGCAACCATTTCCAGCACTGATATTTTTTAAATAGTTACAATATATAATCTCTTTGAAATTCTTTCATTCCTTTTCAAATTACAAAGCCCTTACCATAATTGAAAAGCTATCAAGGGAACTTTTTGCTATTATAATAGCAAGTAGATTATAATTCATATTCAGACTTCTTTTTTTTCGTGGATTTCTAACAAAAAGGGATCAAATGAGAATTCTATAAGGAACTTACTTCAACTAGGAAAGAAATGGAGGGGATGGGTTTTCAGAAACAAGGATTAAACCTGTTTTGGGAGTATTTAACAAACTTTGTGGAACCCATTTTCTTTTTGTGCACGTGTGTGTGTGTGTGTGTGTGTGTGTGTGTATTAAATTCTGTTTATTACAAGGCAAAAGACAAAACCAATGGAGCCTTTTGCTCTAAGCAGTAACTTCTGGGCTCAGCCTGGTCTTCTGCTCCCACACTGATGGATCACGACTTTTTCTCCTGAGGGAAGTGTTCACTTTAGAACAATCTTTGATTAACCTGCTTAGGTCAAAATATCAAAAGAATAAACAGCAGCAGAGAAAATCAAATGTGCCTGTGGGAAACTTTAGGAGCAAAGATCAAACTGACCAGACTTTAGATTTTCAGATTCATCCTGCTTAGGAAAGTTGAAAGTCACTAACCTTTTCAAAACTGTGTTCTGAAAGTGGTGGAGAACATTTTCATAGAAACAGTTGAAACTTCTCACCACTTTGGTTTGTGGCTTGGGGCTTTGGGAGCATATCAGTTCTCCATAATCCACGACTGGGTGATATCAAGTCTTGTATCAATTTGTAAAGCGCTGACATGTTTTATTAATATGTTTCTTACTCTTCAGCCAAGGTATTAATAAACAATGAGAAAAATCCAACATGGTGGTGATCTCTGTGGCACTCTGCCTGATGAACTCATATAATGTCTGACATAAATGTTCTTCGAGACCACATTTAAAGTCCGTTTGCTAAGCTTCATTTATAGAACAGTGGAATTCCTGAAACTGTGAAGACACCATCCCAAACTACATTGAAATATCTGCATTTTGTTCTTTCCATTTTCTAAATGTGTTCATAATAATTGAGAAATGAAAATGATGGATGAGAGAACTAGCTAGTTAGCAGTGTTGGCATGTTATTCTACATTTCAGATACTGTTAGTAAACAATAGTAAATGTAGGTTTAAAAAAATCACATTCCCATTTTAGAAAATTGCCTTGTAAAGTACATTAACAGTGATTAGAGAACATTCTCTATTCTCATTCTAATGTAATCATTTTATTATGGCAGTATGCATTAATTTAGATGTTTTTAATTGTTGTTTGGCTGGTCATTATGTGACAAGTTAACTATCTGAGATATTTACAACTCAATTAGTATTCATAAATACTCCAGAAAATCTTCTATAAACCAGAAAACCCATCGATAAAAAAGCCTACTTTGGTCCTTCCACTAGAGAGAGATTACAGAACATAATTAATTATGATATCACAACATCCATGAACACACACTATATAATTCAATTTAACTTCCTTTTTGATATATGTAATGTATCTATATTTGGACCTGTTATGTAACATATTCTCTTTGGAAGTCATATATATTTTTTACACAGTAGTTGGGAAAGACATCTAAGTCAATTTATTTTTCAATTTGGAGTTTGTACATAATAATATGTGGTCTAAGATACTATTAGTCTCTTAGAAAATAACCCCAAAAACCACCATTCATCTTAAATAATTCAAACTCATTATGTTACTCCATAACTTATTTTTCACGTATAAAATTAAAGTCAATGTTTCCAAAACCATTAAACATTCCCTTCAGTCACTTAGAACAACAAAATAGAGTTTTTGTACCTGTCATGTCCATCCAGCTGTGCCAAGTCCCCAGACTGTCTCTATGTCATGTCCTGACTTCACGGGGAGATGAGGATTTTCAGACTAGAGGAATATGAATTAAATGCCCAAGCATCTCAGATTTCAGCGAGTTTGTCTTTTCCTTGTGACCAAATTCCTGCCTTTAACAGAAACACTAATAAATGGATTATTCAATGTTTTCATCTAGGAGATCATTGGCTTGTTAATATTTTAAATATTCCAGTGCTTATCATCCTATTTATTAACTCTGCTATTATCTTGAAGGAACCAACTTTCTATTTTAAAATCTCAGTCTTTAGCTGAACCATGGTTTCCTAATAACAAATCTTCTTAAAACTACTGGCCTGATCATTTCTTATATTTTTCTCATCTGTTCTTTCATTTCTTCTTATTGTATAGTGTAAGAACAGTTAAATGAGGCATATTCTGCATAATGCCTGTCTTTTTTGAACACATTTTCCTACCTGAAGCAAGACTGCTGGTTTATATAATCAGAACTTTCACAGTGAGAGCTCTCAATCAAATATCAACCATTTAAGCACAACCATATCCTTCACCAGTCTATTTTTTTTTTACCAGAAATCAACTTCAGACATACATTAGCTGCTTTCTACCTACTTGCTCCACTTCCAAGCTGAAATATATGTACATGTTATTATTTGGTGTTATCCTTAAGCAACTGAGAAGCAAATAACATCATCTCACAATAAATCAGATTCCAAATGAAGTCACACCTTAAATCTGAACAAAAGAGGTATATTTCTTCCATAAACATTTATTTATATACTGAAACATTAGAAACATCACTAGTTAACAATCTATCTCTTATGATAAATTGCATCAATGCTATTAACATTACTTCTTTGCCGGTGTGTGAGACCACAGAGAAGAGAAAAGAACAACTGTAATATAACTTCAGTTCAGCTAAACTTTGACACTGGGATAACACACTGATATTTTTCATTTAGTGCTGTCAGTTTGAACATACTGTGCACTTGGAATTGATATTGGAAATGTTACTTGCTAGAGTTTTTGTATGGACTCTAATGAAATAATTTCAAGGCACCTGCACAAAGGGCTCAACGTAATTAACTTAATTTCCATGCAAACCTTTGAACAGTGTCATGCCAGTATAATAAGAAATGGTTTCTTCCAGCCATAGATGACTGGTGGCTGACAAAACAAGGCTGTTCAATGAGGTTTGCAATGTCTTACCTTGTCTTTAATGAAAGGCAGCACAGAGAGAAAAAACAACAACAACAAAAAAAGATTTGAAATGTCAGAAGCTTTCACTTTCTCTTAGGTCCTTTAGTTTATTCAGCACCACTCACAAAGTGCAAAAAGTAGAAGTAATGCACACAAACTGCCATACTAGAGCTGGTTATACAGTAAACGATCCCAAAATGTCAGATTTCTCCCAACTCAATGAGAAGTTTCTGATCCTCTTCTACAGTGTACTGGCTCTAAGAGATCAGAAAGAAATCCTTGAGGGGAGTGTGGAAGCTTCCTTCTAAACACACAAATGATGGTGTGACTTCATTTGGATCTTCTTGGTTTCCATTGACTATGCTGGTGAGCTGACAAAACACAAGTCAATATATAATCACATCTATTTACATCTCTCCCAGGACTCACAATATTTTGGATAAATTCATTAAGAAGGTAGCTAAGTTGACTACTACTCAACATCACACTCAATCCTTCTATGACTCGCCCACAGTGCTGGTGCAGTCTCTAGAGAATTACTGTTTCTGAATTTAGAATATCCTATGTGAGCCAACCTTAAATGTTTATGCAGTTTCAGCACAAGTGGATAGGGAAATGGTATTATGATAATCAAAGAGTCTCCTATGGTTTAAGACTCAAGAAGATGTTTTAAAAATATAGAATTAGGTTTATTCCTTATCAGGAAAGCTTAGGAAAAATAAATTTCCCAAATAAATTGCAGAAGTCTAACAATGAATGTATAACTGCTAATGGAAGATACCCTTCTCTTCTGTACATTAATACTAATGAATCTTTCATCACAACCACCCACAAGAAGGAAAAAAGACATAATAAAAAAGAGAAACTAAGTTATTTGCTCATTTACAGATACAGTTAGACCCAGATATTATTATACAGATAACATTTATCTGTAATACAGATAATATTTAACATATATTATCCCCCTAGAACTTACCAGGGCAAATAACATTGTCCAAACAAATATGTTATAAGAATAAGCTTAACCTCCAGTCATTTTATTTTCCACTATCTTGTGAGTAGTTAACATTTATGCCACAAAGTACTTCATGTGAATTATTTTGTAAATCCTTTAGAAAGAGGGCAATTGTGTTCATCTTGTGTTTTGACAGGATCAAATGACTAACAAAAAGGAGGCAATACAGTTGACTCTTGCACAATGTGGGTTTGAAAAGCACAGGTTCACTTATACATAGATGTTTTTTCATAAATACAGCATCGTCAGCTCACTTGCTCGTGGTCATGAGTTAATACAGGAAGGTCCTGGAGGATTCCCTCCTTTGACTTTCAGCTTAGAGATCAGGTGAGGCAGAGCTGTTCACCTGGTACGTTGGCCTGGACAAGGGAATATTGAATCTAGATAGATATTGGGGATTTTCCTAATGACTCGACTATCTCTCAGGAAATACTGGCAATACGTGTGAGGACACATGTGGATCGGTAAGGCAGCAGACGTGTGAGAGCTCTCAGTCAGGGAGTGGAGGTCATCTTTGCAACACCCGGAGAGATGAAAGGTGGGGGACATCCTCAGATGATTGGAAGGGCTGAGGAACCTCTGAGTTGACTGAATTTCCTTCGGGAATACCAAGCACAGTTTTGGGATTTGAAAAGGGTAGAGGGTTTTGACAATCAATCTAGTTATTATGTGGGAAAAAAAGTACATTGGTGCATAACTGAGTTCTGAGGTAGGAGAAGTACTGGCCAGGCTGAAGTGACCAACAGGATGCAGTTTCTAACAGGTTCAAACCACCTGGATGCAACACAGGGAATAAGAATGACCTACATTTACCCCAAAGCTCATTATACACTCATTAACCTACCAAAAACCACACCCCTCCATACTCCAATAGTTTCAAGACAGACCATCTTAGGACAAAAAGCAGGTGACAACCAAATTCGAAGAAAGCCTCACTTTTTCTCAGAAATAACATGAATATTCCACCCCATGCTTAACATTGACCACAAAACTGCCAAACCCAGACCTTAATGTCTTGCTGCTGTCTAGTGTATGCCCTCTTCAGTGTGTACTTTCAACTCTCAATAAACTGCCTATCCTTGATTTCACCTCTTTGTGATCTGTTCATGATTTCTGACTTGGGCAAGGCCAAGAAACTGATTGTTGTCACCCTGGGTAGAGTTCTCTTCCTCTGCTTAATGGAGACCTCCTCAGGACACTCTCTTCAGTAATAAAACTAAGAAACCCATAACCAGTATTCTCTTCTTATTTTTTATGCACTTTCTTTTCTTTTCTTTTCTTTTTCTTTTTCTTTCTTTCTTTCTTTCTTTCTTTCTTTCTTTCTTTCTTTCTTTCTTTCTTTCTTTCTTTCTTTCTTTCTTTCTTTCTTTCTTTCTTTCTTTCTTTCTTTCTTTCTTTCTTTTTCTTTCTTTCTTTCTTTCTTTCTTTCTTTCTTTCTTTCTTTCTTTCTTTCTTTCTTTCTTTCTTTCTTTCTTTCAACTCTGGCTGTAGTTGGGTCATAATGGGAATATAAATAATAATGAATAAGAATCACAATATTTAAATTTCACTTTAAAATTCCTTTATCCTCTGGCAGAAAAGAATGGTAACTATAATTTGTTTTTGAATATTTTTTATATGTTAATTTACAGATACCAGCTTGGAATATTTCACCTCTTCAAAGCTTTGAAACACGGAAAATCTTTGAATATTTCAGTATTTTTTCTCTTGCAATGCAGAAGAGGAAAAACTGATTTCCAGAAGCCAAGGAAAAGAATCCCTTCAACCTTTAGCCAATACTTAATTTCACAGAAGCTGGAAGAAATGTACAGAGCCCTTGGAAAAGTAACACTAGCATTATTAAACTTAACCTCACCATCAGCTAAACAAAATGAATGGCTCCTTGAAATATGTAGTTGAGGAAAGACAGTTTTTTTGTTCATGAAAACCCTTAGATTAATTTTAAGCATATAATATGTAACTCTGAGGGGAAAATCCCTGGGCAAAATACCTTTGAAACTGAAATCAGTCAAATGGAGAAATAAAGTAGGAGAAACTTGTTTATTGCTTACACACAGATGCCCATTTCTGCTCATCTGAGTGTCTCGCAACCTAGCTGCAGAAAAATGGACCCCATCCAACCTCTCTGGTCCAGATATGCTCTTGTTCCCCCTTGCAATTATCTATTGATATGTAGATGGTCTACTTCACTCCACCCCTTGGAAACGCCTATTGATATGGAGATGCACAAGGCCAGTGGAAAGTTTCTGGAAATATTGTAATTTTACCCACAGCCCACCTCTCCAAAAATCTTGCCTCAGAATCAACTTGTTACCCAGCTTCTGCAATAGTCTCTGTGCAAGAAAATGAGCATTGTAACCAGACTAATAACATACAATAGCAACAGCAATAAAACCATGATAATCTTGTAGCTGGAGGATTCTGCTAGTTTCAAAGTCCTATGAAGATTTAGTCCATAGCTCGCCCATTACATAGGAAGTCAGTAGTTGAATGGGTGGGAAGCTCAGATCAATCATCATGCGACACCTGCAGCCATAGTTGTGGCCAGAATCCAATAGGTTGGTGTATCCATTCAAGTTGCTGCCAGAGACCCCATCCATAACCATCTTCGGTTACATGAACATCCAGCTCACAGGGCCTTGATGAGTCCATTACACTCAAGGCCTGTAAGGCCTTGACTGCTCACTTTGCAGCAGTAAAAGCAACTGCACATGTTTCATCCCAGGCCCACTTGATGCCATTTCATAGCAACTGGAATGAGGGCTTCAGAATTTGTGCCAAGTGCAAGATAAACACTCCCCAGAAGCCCAAAGGACCCAAAAATTCTTATGATACTGCAACAGTGGTAGGGGTGGGGAAAGCTTGGACCTTGTCTATGAGAGCTTCTGGAATAATTTTAATTTTACCTGACCAGAAAATCCCCAATAATTTTACAGACAAACCAGGTCCCTGAACCTTGGTACTGTTCACAGCCCATCCTTTCTCCTGCTATGTTGCAACAGTCTAGGAACTGCCTCTTCTAAATATGCAAGAGAATCAGATGTGAGCATAATACCATCAATGTAGTATATAGCCACACTGTTTGCCATTTTTTCCATGTGGCCAAGTCCTGGGTTACAAGTCCATGACAGATGGTGGGACTGTGGAGGTATCCCTGTGAAAGGACAGTGAATGTCCCCTCCCGGCCTTCCCACATGAAGGCAAACTGTTCCTAACTTTGCTGTACTATGTCAATAGAGAAGAAAGCATTAGCAAGGTCTACATTGTAATGACATGTCCCTAATTCATGACCGAGGGTGTTCATAAGGGCTGCTATGCAGAGGACAGCATCATGCAAAGGGGGTGTGACTTTATTCAATTCCCTGTAATCCTCTGGCTTTTTCACTGGCCACACTGGGGAATTTAAAGGACTATGAATGGGCTTTATGATGCCCACCTTCTGCAACTCCTGTAGAGTTGCTCCAATTTCCTTGTGTCCCCCAGGCAATTTATATTACTTGGTATTTGCCACTTGCCAAGGTAGAGGCAGAGCTACAGGTGGGTGTTTAGTATGTCACCTCAGAACACATACCCTCAGTCTGACCTCACCTGCAGTGGTCTGTAACCAAAGGCCCTGCAGGATATCTACCCCCAAAATATATTCAGGGATGGGAGAATTGTACACAGTATTCTCCTTGGTGGTAAATGCCCTATCCCCAATAGGATCTGGGTTTTCTTCACTCTAATTCTCTTACCCCCATAGCCATCTGTCACAGCAGGGGTCCCAGGAAAATGCTCAGGGTTGCCATAAATCAGAGAACATTCAGCTTTTGTGTCCACCAGTGCCAGGACACGTTGTACATTCACAGTGACCAATGATTTGCTGATTCTACATGTGGCCTCTGTTCCACAGCTCATCCTCCAAAGTGGGGGCCTTGAACAACCCCTCAGTCAAACCATAATACTGAGCCAGAGTACTGTTCCCCAGAAAGTCTTGCAGGAACACAGAGCAGACATGGTGCTTTGCATCCGGCTTCCATGTTCTAGATATAAGTGACTGGAACTGCTGTTCTGGCTTTAACTAGTGCCACAGTTCTCCACAGTTCTAAGAAGATCCTACTGGGCTTCCCATTAAGTTTTTCTTTCACTACCCTGGCCTTTATCAAATCAACCCAGATCTGGATCCCTGAGATCATCACAGGGCCCTTTGAATCTCTCCTTTCAGTCATAGCCTGTATGTTCTTCCGTGCTCTTATTGTTTCAACCTCCCCCAGATCTGCTAAAGTACAAGTAGCCTCACTTATGGTCTGTCCTATGTGGGGGGCAAGGATAGTCACTAGGAACCCAAAGAGACATGGGCAAGAATGAGAAATCTTCATTGGGGCCCTTGGGAGTCCATACTACAGATGATATTTTTCATGCCCAGCTCCCATAACACCTGCTGGAGCCCTGCATGCATTTTCCTGCTAGTGGGTAAGTATGGTAAATCACCCTGATTAGGCCAAGCTGCCCTGATGGCTGCTGTCAGCCAATCCAGAAGCACCTGATTCCCTGAGGTGTGACAGGCACTTTGCAATCTCTGCTGGAGGGAAGGGTGATTCAGGGACAACAGTCTACCTGGTCCAGAACCCAATATAACAATGTTTTCCACCCCCATATCCCATAGACGGAAAAGCCATGAAGGCAGAGTGTCTGACAGCTTATGCTTAAACTGGATGGTCATGTTCATCAGCTCATACTGGGTACAGGGGTGGAGCATGGAGTCCTCCACAACCTGAGAGGGGGCAGCTCCTCCCCCTGAGGAGCCTGTGGTTGTGGCCTTTGTATTTTCTTAAGTACAACCTGGAGGGCCTTTACTATATGAGAGGCTGTTGCCTGGGGTGTTGGCCTTGGCAGCAGTTTGGCCCTTGGCCCCACCTCCTCATCCTTCCCTGACATGGCTTCTACCATCTCCTGGACTAAAGCACCACTCTTTCCTCCCCTCCCCCACAGCCTCCTGCAATGCAGAATCTCTGGCTGCTTCCTCCCTCACTGCTAGTGACACATCTTCCAGGAATGCTTCCTGTCTCTTTAATAACTGTCTCTCTTTCTTAGGCCATCCCTTAGGTCATCGCCCAGCTTCTTCAAGTGGTGCTGAAGTGTGTCTCCTTGACATCCCTTTCCACTATCTTGAATAAAAGACATCCTACAATCCTGGCTACCACAAGGCCACTCAGGGCTTCTAAGTAGACTTCTATCTCACGGAGGGCCAATTCCACAGCTTCCAGTATCTCCACCCTTCCCCAGTTCTGAGAAAGGCCTCACCCCTCTAGGAGGTGCTTTATCCAGACTAATTTCCCACTAGGGACTCCCCAAGAGGAAGCGCAATGGATAAGGGGTTCCTAGGTAAAGCTTCACTCTCCACCACAGCAACCACTGGGGACTCCCAACCATCCTCAGGGAGGGTTCCAGGCATCTCCCCACCATCTCTAGGGGCAGCCCACTCAAGGGTCACACCCATGAAGACTTATTTCAGGTTCAAAAGTATGGCAACTACTGCCACATGTAACTCCGTGGGGAAATCCCAGGACAAAAGACCTTTGAAACCAAAATCAGTCAGAGGGAGAAATAAAGTGGGAGAAACCTGTTTATTGTTTGCAAGCAGTCATCCACTTCTGCTTGCCCATGCCTCTCATAATCCAGCTGCAGAAAGAGGTGTCCCACCCAACCTCCAAGTTCCAGATGTACTCTTGCTACCCCTTGTAATTACCTATTGATATGTAAAGGACTACTACTCTCCACCCCTTGGAAACACCTACTAATATGGAGATGCACTAAGGCTAGGCAAGAGATTCTGGAAATAATGCAATTTTATCCAAAGATAATTCAAATTTCAATAAGCATATTGAACTTTTATTTTGGTATCATTAATACACAATCACATGAGCAACATTGTGGTTACTAGGTTGGCCCCATTATCAAGCATCCACCACATACCCCATTACAATCACTGTCCATCAGTGTAGTAAGATGCTATGGAGTCATTACTTGTCTTCTTGGTGCTCTACTGCCTTCCCTGTGCCCCCCGCCTGTTATGTGTGCTAATAGTAATACCCCTTATTCCGCTTCTCCCTCCCTTCCCACCCACCCTTCCCAGTTTCCCTTTGGTAACTGTTAGTCCATTCTCGGGTTCTGTGAGTCTGCTGCTTTTTTGTTCCTTCAATTTTTTCTTTGTTCTTATGCTCCACAGATGAGTGAAATCATTTGGTACTTGTCTTTCTCCACCTGGCTTATTTCACTGAGCATAATACCCTTTAGCTTCATCCATGTTGTTGCAAATGGTAGGATTTGTTTTCTTCTTATGGCTGAATATTATTCCATTGTATTTATGTACCACATCTTCTTTATCCATTCATCTACTGATGGACACAGGTTGCTTCCACTTCTTGGCTATTGTAAATAGCGCTGCAATAAACATAGAGGTTCATATGTCTTTTTGAAACTGGAATCTTACGTTCTTAGGGTAAATTCTTAGGAGTGGAATTCCTGGGTCAAATAGTATTTCTATTTTGAACTAATTTTTAAGGTCAAACTTTTGGTAGTGTTCCATTGTCTACTTTCGTGTTTATCATTATCTTCATTATTAGTCCTTGTATGAAATACAGTTGACATAAATAAAAATCTATATATTTAGATAGAAAAAGAAAAAAAGAACTGAAAGCTCTGTGGGGTTCAAAATTGAATTTGATTTCCAGGTTGCTGTTAACTTTCCAGAGCACTGGTAGAAGTGTACACACAGTAATGCTTTGTAAGTATACTCAAATAAATAAATAAGGCATCTAAGTGGCTGTGCTCTATGTTCACAAAGTTAAACAAAATTAAGCAGATGACTTAATTGGGAGACTTCTTAGAATTACTAATCAGGGCATTATAAACTTCTGAACAGTAACACTGCAAAAATTTTGACAGTGGAATCTGTGTGTGTGTGCATTTGTGTGTGTGTGTATGTGTGTGTGTGTGTGTGTGTGTGTGTGTGTGTGTGTGTGCTTAAGGGATATTTGTTCACTTCTTGAATAAATGTTTCTTGGAATATCATTGTGGGTAACACTTACTTAGAGGGATTTATAAAAATGGACTCTGAGAAAGCAACTTGTCAGTAAGATATTTTTTCATTTTTCACAAACTTTCTCTGGTCTATGGAAAAAAAGAAAGAATGCTTTATTCTTACAATATATATAATTGTTAGTATGTACAGGCTAAAATGAACAAAGGACAGCTACCAAAAGGTATTTCCATTCACAGCCAGAGCTCTGATATCTGTCATCTAATTTTTTAGGATAATTCTTAATATTTACAAATGAGGAAAAGCTCTACAAAAACATGAAAATACAGCATATTTTTGACACACATCAGTCACCCAAAATATTTTTAAATGAGCCTGGAATGAAAATAGCAAGGGAATACAACACAGTTTTCATAATCTGGAAGACTTTTATGTTTTCATAGAGTTTTTATGATTGGACCAGTTAGTATACATATTTTAGTGCATACAAGTCTGTTTCACATGAATGAGGATAAACATGTTTTAAAGAATAAATGAACAATGAATATATATAAAAGCAATCTGAGGAAGTCGTAGTAAAAACGGATGTGCACTTGTTATGTAAAGTGTAATAAGGATATTCTCTAAATGTACGATCAAGTGATTATAACCAAGGGGTACAGGTGTGTAATTTCCAAGTGAACTCAACCCAAAAGTTTCCATGTGCATTAGGAAGTTGTTTATTTTTTAAATTAGAATTAAGTTATATTAATATCTGGTGCCTATTTATCAGAAGACCTACTTAGTTCTGATAAATAAATCAAATTATATTAGAGATTATTAAAACTAAGTTTTCCACCTTTAGACCAACCCTTATTGTAAACAAGTAAAAATACTTTTGCTGCAAGGAGATCCAGCACCCAGAAAAAACTAAATTATAGAATTTAATGCAGGGAGATGGTATACAGGTGACAAGCACAGAAGTACAACTTCTCTGAATGTATAAATTAATAGAATTTTGCCTTTCAAAACTTGTAAATTAATGACATATTAAATAGTATAGAACAGCAAATCCTAAAATAAAATGGAAAGAAATGAGACTAATGGTACATCACATCAGCATCATACCTACCTAGAGAAATAATAATTTCAAGTAAATAGAACAAATGCAATGTCTAATGTGGGGAAAATTGACATTCCTATGGTCAGGATCCTCACCTGACCCTAAATTTCTTGATGATATAACTGGCCCACTGCTGGGCTAATGCTTCCACTCCTATAGGCAATGAATTTATTATTGACTGAGTCACTATATAAAGAGCTCTGCTAGTGCTCTGGGTGGAGGCAGAGATGGAGGAGGATTACAGACTTATTACTAACCTCTCCATTGATTAAAACAATGAAAAATTGTGGAGGGTTGGAAGCGATATCACCCTGGAAGTGACATCAACAGATTCTGACACCGGGGAATAATATCAACAGGAAGTAATATCACTGGAATCAGAAGTGACTGTACTGGATATGAGATCAGTCCAGAAGTGACATCACTATGAGACTGTATATAAGTGGCGCTCTTAAAATAAACTGCGTCATTTGTCTGCCATCAGCAGGCAGTGAACCTCCTGATCCCAGCTTTGGTTTCTGTGTCTGTTTTGTATATTTTTCTACTTTTTCTAGGCTCCTCACCCACTCCACTCAGTTTCAGCTGGTTTGTGGAGCTGGTCTCTACAAAAAATCAGGGTCTTTTTTGCTTAGGTAAGCAACCAATTCTTTTTTTATTTGTAAATTTTATTTTAAATTTCAAATTATACATCCCCATATTATTAGACAGATGAATATATGTAATTATACGTTAGGGACAATTACAAGTATAAGCCCTAAAACAGTGATTCTATATGTATGCTCTTTGCAACCCCAAGGCTCTGTAATGGGGTCCATGATTTCACAGCTATTCTCACAATGGTACTAAGATGTTTCGTTCTTTTTTCAGTGTGTTGACATTTGCATTGATAGTGAAAATGCAATGTGATTAACACTGCTGACACCTTAGAGAGAATGAAAGCATTGTTACGAATCTGTGCCAGTCTGTGTAGCATATGTATATCAATATGTAAAACAAAATATATTATTCACAACCACACTTGAAGTTGGAAAAAAAAACAACAGCAACAATTTCACTTGGAATTGTCAAGATTAAAAAGAAAAAATAATTAATTTTATTAAATCTTTGTCTTCATATATCTTTAATGTCTTGTATACTTCAAAATGGAGTTATCTGAGTTACAAGCTGAGCTAGCCACTTTTTTATGGAACATTATTTTTACTTGAAAGGATTACGACAGGCAAACTAATGCCTTAGCAGATATTTTCATAAAACTTACCTCAGTGAGCCTATCATTTCAAGAAGGCATTTGATGTTATTTATTGCCATGACAAAACGTGAGCTTTCCAGTGATAATTAGAAGTTTTACATATGTGTACCTATCATCATGAGCTTAATAGCTTCTCCACACTTAAAGACTTCTGCTATGAGGTCAGTAGGGATACTAACAAATCCGATTTTTCAAAATATTTTTTCAATAAAAGGTGTCAATTAGAAGATCTGCAAATTTGATATTTTCCAAATGATCAGTGTATGAAGTTACAAAATCATGAATGGGTAAAAAGTCCATTCAAAGTTCAAGATAGATTAATGAATTTTAATATGAAACTGAAATATCCACTAATCCTACATCACAACTAAATTTTAAGAAGTTATCACTTGCTGAGTTTGGTGTAGTATCGAAGAATATCCATAAATGTCTGATAAAGATTAAGATAGCTTTCCATTTGCCAGCTACATATCTGTCTGAAACTTGATCTTTTCCCTTTTGGCCAAAAAACATATTGCAACAAATTTAATGCAGAAGCAGACTGCTGAATACAACTTCCTTGTAGTTCACCGGATATTAAAGAGATTTGCAAAACTGTAAAAAAATCAGTTTTCACAATAATTTGGTTTTTGTTCTTTTGGAAAATATAATCATAGTTTCCATAAAAAGGTTGTTATTGATATCAACTTTTGAGTTTATTATTATTCTTTTAAGTGGATTTATACATACTTCTAATTATCATTATAACTCCTAATATGCAAACACTGATAAGATACAACTTACATAAACAGAAATTCTCTGAGCTCTTCAAGAATTTTTAAATTGTGAAGGGGTACTTGAGAACCCCTGCCATAGACAAACTCAAGCAGTTGTGTCACAGGAGACAATTCATACCAATATTCTTTGTAATAATTGAATTTTATACCGTTCAATTCCATCAACACTGGAGTAGAATAAACTATAGTTTATGCATAAAAACAGAATAGAATAATGTCATTGAAAAAATGCCATATATTGAATGAAAAAAGCAAGACACAAACCATTTAATAGAGCTCCATAGATAATGAAATTATAAAGACAAGAAGTAATATGATCATGAACATGTCAAGTGGAGTAGCATTATTTTGAGGAAAGGGTCTGTGACTGAGGTCAAGCATATGCAAAGCTTTCAGGCTATTGACAATATTACACTTCTTGATGTCTGTGGTTGTTTCATGGGTAATCACTTTATAATGAATTATTCAACAAATTCTCTATAATCTATATTAATACAAACAGTATTTGTTAACTACTATTAGATATTTCCCCATTACTCGGTTGATCTCATTCCTGAATATAATTACAGCATTGTATAAGGGAAAGAAGGAGGATTTGCGAGTGAACCAGATCTAGATATAAATTCTAACTTCACCACTTACTCGGAGAGAAAAGTGAGCTGAGTTATTTCACATTCCAGAGCTTCTTTTTTTATTCTCTCTAAACTAGGGATGAGAACACTGGTTTCACAGGGTTGTTTTGAGATTGCAGTGGGGTGCTACAATTTTCATGTAATAGAGCAATTGGTGGCAACAGGTAAGAGTGTACTTGTATTTCTGTATTTCTGATTAAGGACATCTCTGAAATCTTTGTATATTTTAAAAGCCAGAGTACTTTATTAAGCAGGTGTGAGGTGAGGGGTCAACTGAGGGGTCAACTGAGCTTATTGTTTTTCCTGTGACAACAACTGCTCCCTGCTGAGGATGGACAACAGTTGGATGGAAACCTCTTACCAAGATGCAGTGGATTTCTTAAAAGGAATTACCAGGTGACTATAAATCAAAGAATGGAGTTGGGAAGTCAACAAGAAATTTGTGTGTAAGAAATAGCAATTGGGAGACAGTCTCAGGCAAGCATCATTTAAAGTTATAGATGAACAAAAGGTCTCATTTAGTTGCTTAGGAAATAATAAATATTTCACATTAGCCCTTTGAGAATCAGCTGTCAGTATTCTCAATATCTGCACATTTTAGAAATAGGGAAATACCCTATATGGTAAAAAAACAGTAACGAGAAACTGTGTCTATGCCCAGATGCCCTGCATCAGTTGTTCTCAAACATTATGGTGTCAGGAAACCTTTGCTCTCTTAAACAAGGATATTCATGTGTTAATTATACTGGACATTTAAATGAGAAATTTAACCTATATGCATGAAATTATTTGTTTTAAAATAATAATCACTAAAGGATAACACAAAGGGCATACTTCCTGAAAATTACATGTCCAAAAAATATACATATATTGAGAAGAAAGCATTGATTTACACTTTGCACATGTAGCTTAGTCAAAAATAATGACTCTCTGGTTTGTTTCTATAATGAATCTATTTCAATATCATGTGTTATAACCCCTGGTAAACTTGACTGACCACCTGTGAGAGAATGAGAGAGAAAGTACATCATTGAAAAATTTTTTTGACCTAGCAGACTTTTAGGAAGTTTCTTGGAGACCTTAGATTCCCCCAAGGACACTTGGAGGATTGATACCCTCATGCATCTCTGGAGCTGGGCAGTTGGAAGTGTGAGCTTGGTTCACACAAAGTCTTGGCTCTGCTCAGAACATCAGCACCCTTGTGCTTGCTGTCTTACCAGACTACTGTCTTCTTAAAGACAGAACCCTTGTCGATAGAGAGGGAAGTAAGAAAGGGAAAAATCAAAGGACATTTCATAAGTTGAAGTGGGATTCTGGACTGCTCAGATATTTTCTGGCATGACACGCTGTGAGGCCACCCACATAGCATTTCTTCCATCTGTCTTATTATCTTCCCACTGTTCAGGCTGTGTCAGAGTATAAAGCTTTACATTAGTCTCAAATTTCCTTCTGTCAGTGACCTGACTCGATGTCTAAGTAGCTTTGTTTCCAGAATGAACTTAACAATTTCCTTGCTTCTGATCACTCACCTGGCTATTCAAGGCAATATGGGTATATAGCATATTTCAATATCAGCAGTGCACAGATAAGCCTTGGAAGTGACAGTTGCTAAACAGAAAATTCTCATAATGCATATTATCATTTACATAATAATGAAGGAGGAAATTCCCCCCTTTTTAGAAACTAAATCAATGACCAAAATTGTCGTGTGTGTAACCTAAACTTTCTAACCTATATTTATTTGTCCTCAAAAAGGAATAGTAATAATATTAACCATAATAATTACATGTACCTCACTCTGTAGCTAAAATAGTTAAATGCAAAACTCTTGGCATGCTGTAATGTTCTCACATATAAGCTGTGCTGATGGTACTGTTTTTCATTTCTCAAGAACAGCATGATTTGTAGTTATAGAAGCAAGACTGAGGAATTCCAACACTTGTAACCTATGGTAATTATGTGGCATTCAAGGGACATGCTACTTCATAAGAGGGAGACTCTGTGGTTAACTCACTCTCACTTCCAGGCCCAGCAATCGGGTCCCCAGATTTCAGATGAAGAGACTTATACTAATTGCTGATATAATGCCTAACCCATAATTTTCCTAATTCTTTAAAAAAGGACTCCCTTAAATCTAAATCCCTGTGTAGTCTCACAGATATTAGCTGAGTTGTAGTATTTCAGAATTAACTTCTAATCTAAGGTTAGTCATTAAAGGATGTTAACTATTAAAAGTGATATACACATTTTTTATCAAAAGGAATAATAAAAATCTATCCATCTGCCTCAAGAGGATTTTATTGAACCAGTGGTTCTCAAAGGATGGTCCCTTATCATCACCTGGGGTGCTAATAGAAATGCACATTATCAGTCTCATTCAAGACCAGCTGAATCAGAAAACCTGGCACCTGTGTTTTAGCAATTTCTCCCAGTGACTTTGATACACTCCTGACGATGATGACTATTGGCCTGAACGTCATGCCCTACCGATGGAAGATGGCAAAGATGAGCAAGTGGACAGCTCCACAGGGACACTGGGGCTGGGTGAGCCTCACACCACATCACAAATACTCTGAGCAAATGACAGGCAAGGATGTGTGTCAACAGAGCCGTCAGCATAGGCCAGAGAATTTGTGAGACACTTGAGAAATTAGGCTTCTGAAGGAAGAATAAGGAACCTGCATGTTCTGACTTGTGCAGAAAGCTGGAGAAAAATCAGAGTAAAGGGAGGGTTTGCATGGGACAGGTCGGCATGAGATACAATCATAACATCGGGATACCACTGACCTCAAACTCAGTTAAAAGTATAGAATGAAAGGAAGAGAAAAAAGGAAGGAAGGGAGAGAGAGAGAGAGGAAGAGAAAGATAGGGAGAAGGAGAAAGGGAGAGTGAGAGTGAGAGGGAGAGATATTGAGGGGAAGAGAGGAGGGAGGGAGGAATAAAGAAGGGATGCTGACTTATCCCAAATGCAGGCTTCTGCTGGCTCAGACAAAGGCTATACCTACAGCAATGGTTCTCAACCAGGAGCAATTTTGTTTCTCCCCGAAGGGGATGTTTGACAATGTCTGGAGACAGTTGCATTGTCACAACTAGAGGGGAAAAAGATGCTACTGGCAACTAGCAGGTGGAGACCAATTGTGCGACTGCGCAACCACAATGCAGGCAGAGTCCCCGCAACAGAACGTTGGCCCCAAATATCACCAAGACTGAGAATGAAAAGACATGATCTAGTTATACATGTGTAACAGTGTAAGATTTTAATGTTGTCATTTGATCCATGTCTATCTAGTCCTTTTAAATTATGTCCATTTTAATTCATAACCTCCTATGAATTTGATAGAATAATTTCTACAATGTTTGTAAGTATAATTAGTACAGGCAATTTGCATGACTAGGTAACCATTAATATCAGTAAAGTATCATGTATTGGCCTGCTAACTTGGTCTGAACTCAGGGGCTTTTTCTCTTTCCCTTTCATTTACTCTTAAAAGTAGAGATATAACTTCAGAAACACTCCTCACTGTGAAAAAGATTATTAGCTTCAGCAAAAAAACAGAATGACATGGGGAAGTACAGTTTGCATGTATTGGACTTTCATTTCTTGCTCATTTAGCTTTAGCAATGATAGAAAAAAAGAGTGAAAAGGATTTACTAAAAGCATTTTGGGACTGCCGAGTTCCCTCTTTATCATAGAAATTGACTTTTCGCCAATGTTTAACTCCTATTGGCTTCAATTACATAAGAATTAATTTTGCCTGGCAAGGTTAGTCAGCACATACTTAAGGTATAATATTCTAATATTTTAGTAGTAATTCATTTATATTGTGTCTATTAAATAGACTTAAAGCTATCTTGAATTTAATTGGTAGGGCAATTTTTTATGCCATTGACTGGTGAATCACCATATCCTTTTTTAAATAAGTTGAAACATATCACATCAATGTTACAGCTACAGATGACGCATTGTGTGCTGACTGTAAATGAGAAAGACCTAGCACAAGGTCTTGAAAATAGGCTTTTCTCTAAGTATTGAGCTCAAGATAACAATTCATTTTTAGTTAGGCCTTTCTTTAAAAACACAGTAAAAAACTAAGACATTGGTGAGGTAATTGTTGCATGGACATTCTATTTCCCAATGTGTGAGTTAAACTGCATGTCTGATGTCACTGCCCCTTTTGGAACTGAAATTCTATGACCTTTTGGCTCTATGAATCATATTTAAATGCATGCACCATATATGTGAGTCAAGTATGCATCCTATATCAGAATATTATAATTATTATATATAATATACATGCAATATATATATGCATACATAGTTAATAACAAGACCTTAATTCAAGTATAAAGATAATAAAGCTGATCATTTTCTAAAGTGTATAGTTATTCCTTCATTTGTATACATAATTTCAAGGTCCATTACTTACCTACAAATATGAACTTTGCTTCATTTATTGGTGTTCAAGCTAATTCCATAATTTTATTTGTGGTGGATGAAATACACACATAAAAACATACATTTTTTTGTATTGCACAGAAGAATATTATTTCCTGGAAACCTATTTTGCCAGAACAGAAAGAAGGAATCTAAACATCAAGAAACAGATATTAAAAGGATGAAATACTGGTAGCAAAGTTTTTTCCTTTTTTTCTCCTTATTTAATCATTAATTACAAGTTTGAATGGAGGCTTTCTCCTGACTGCACAAAAGATAATCATTTTCCCATTGTCTTGATGCCAAGGTTGCCTGGTCACTGTACTTCACTTTTACTCAGCCTCTAGCAAAACAAGTGTATGATGTGCTGATAATTTATTTTACTGATATGTGTACTCTGTATACCAGTGTGTACTGATATGATATTTTATTATGTTGGAGATTGAACTAGCACTTAAACCATACTGGGAGTTATTTAAAAGTATAAATACATTAAACAATGTTGAAATACTTTAGGATTTTCTGGCTACCCTCTTTATTGATTTGTAGCTTAATCCCTCTTATAATGGCCAAATAAATTACCGGGAACTAATTCAATTATTTGAAGCTTATTGAAACTTACTTTATATAGGCCATATTTTGGTTAAATTTACTAATGTCCCTTGCATACTTAAAAGAATATGTGTTCTGCCACTGCTGACTAAAAGGTCACAATCAAGTAGATGATAGATATATCTATAGATTTTACATTATAGAAATAATATAATTATGCCTATAAATATGTTACTCACTCTTCATTTCATGTCTTTAAGAAATGAAACAAGGAGATAGCTCTGAGGCCTCCCAAGCCTACCATAAGCAAACTGAAAACCTATACCAGAGTCAATTTTTGTAAATGCCTCAAGGCTAAGAAGAGCTACCAATCACAAACAGCCAACTACCCGTTCCCAAATATGGCAATTGCTTATCCTATAGCCACTCAAATGATTCCTTTGCTTTGCCTGGAATGGTCTTTCTAAAAACCTCTCCCCAGGCACCCACTTGTGGGGCACTCTTGATTACTTTTGAGGTGGCAATGCTGAATTTGAATTGATGTATGCTCAAATAAACTCTTAAAAATTTTGATGTGCCTAATTTTATCTTTTAACACCCCTTTTAAAATGTTAACTCTACTTTCAGTATTGTTTTCACTAATCTAAGAAATTGTATGTTCTTGTAAAGAAAACAAGTTAACAAATTTATGACCAAAAGATTACATAAACTCTTAAAACCAAAGAATACTTTCACTGTTAACTTCTTTCTGATTTTTTTCCTTTCCCAAACATTCACACATATGCGATTCAGTAAAAAGAAATTACAATAGACATCTCTTCTGAGACATTATTTTCACAAATATAATTTATGAATATATTTCTATGACAACCTATATTCATGTGATCATTTGTAATGGGTACATGAAGTTATTTCATCTGAATTTAACATTCCATTCTCCTTTCACAAAGGTCTACAATAAGCCAAAGACTAAGGAAAATGGTCTTTAAATCAAATGTGAGGCTATTTCCTGCATGTATGTGTGTGTGGGCTGTGTGTGGGTGTTTCTACAGAGTGGATTGCAATAGAGACCTTTTTGAGAAAATTATGAGTTGATATGTCTGTTTCCTGATTTCCCTTAAGAAAAGTCACGTTCTTACAAAATTCATGTTTACATAGAACACAGCATTGTCCTATTCATATGCACATTTTATCTCCATCTATAAGAAAATATATCATATTTTCTCCAGATGCCCCTTAAGTTATTGCAACTCCCTTGCCCTTCTCTGGGGTCTAAGGTGATGCCAGTTCATTTCAGGGTTAATACCACGAGGAAAACAGCTGAGGAGAAGATGCATTGAGAAAAACAACAGTAAAGGATTAATTAGTTTTTGATTCTCTATAGCAGAACGGTAATTCTGCCATGCCATTCCCAGCGACTCCTCCTGGGCTGGGAGAAGAGGCGTGTGTCACCAGAAGAAATTGAATGCAGCTGATGGATGGGAGCACAGGTGACTCTTTCTTATGTGCTGTGAAACAAATTTACCTTTTTCTCATCTTAGAAGAAAGAAAGAACCAAGTGCATGAATTATCATAAGAACAACAGAGAGCATAAAGTTTCTTGGGGAAAAATTGTTCTGTTCTATGAGAAATTCTGAATGTTGTTAAAAGAAAGTAAATGTTCGTATTTTTAAAATTCTCATTATTTCATATTTATTGTTGTATTTAGAGTGAAATATGAGTAATTAATGTAGTCTATTATAATTTTAATATTTTATTCACTGTTGAAAACAAGCACCATTAATAAATTTAAAATACTTAATCAATAAAAGTAAACTCAAAATGCTCAGGCAGCTATTATTGAAAAAGAATCCACTGTTGGTTAATGGAGCAATCCAGAAAGACATGTGGTTAATAATACATGTTCATATACATATATATGTGTGTGTGTCCATATATATACATGTGTGTATGTGTGTATATGTGTGTATATACATATATATATATATATATATATATAAATATATTCAGAATTGGTGCCAAAAAAGGTTTATGTAGCTTTGAATCATTAAAGACCTCATTCTGATTAGAACTTTTGTAGTCTAATCGAAGTTATTTCAAGTTATGACTGCTCATTTACTGATGAAATTAAGTATTTTGCATATCTTAATCTAGTTTTAAAGGATTTTAGTGTGGAGCAAAATGGTATTTATTCTCTAGAAAACGTTGGTAAATATTTTAGGTTATGAATAGATTATTTTACATGTTTTTATGCATTTCCAAATACATGGTACATATGAAGTTCATATGGATGCTGAATAATAATATGCTCCTCATTTGAATGAGAAATTGTTAGTTCCTATACAATTTTATATGAAAACATCTTTAAAATCCCTTAAATTGTTCAATCATAGTATATATGTATATTTAATTAAATATGAACTTAGAGCTAAAACCTTTACATTCCTAGTAAAATTTTTAATATTAGGTTCCTAAGACCAAATGCAATATCTAAAAATTTCCAGGCCTGCAGTTTTATGCCAGTCAGACTTAAAAGTAACACTCATATTATATAATCCATATCATGGAGACAGATTTTCAAATAAGGAAGAATCATACAGAGAGACAGCTCAAGGTAGAAGAAGATTGTAGACAAGCTCATTTTCTCCTGCCTTACCTGTACACACTGAGGCTTACTCTTTGAATCAAGTCTTTGTTAATCCTGATATTTGGAAAATACTATTTTTTATAATGTGCTTTCTGTTGAACACAGTTTTTACTCTTCAGAGATGACAATTGTCTTGTAAAATGTTAATTCATATTGGGAAAATGCATGAGGACTTAACAAAGTTGACATAAATCTAAAGCACAATGCCCAAACTTTCTGAATGTGTATTTTGTCAGTTATACCAAAGACAAGACACTCTGATGTGAGAAGGAAAATAAAAAAAACTGTGTTCATTGTAGTACATGAAGAATTAGAGTGAGTTGTGGGAACCTAGATTTGAGGGCAGAGTCAACTCTGCAGGCCTGGACTACACAAAACCTGAGTATTTCCAAGAAATGCTTGTTTTCAGGACTGACTCCTGGCGAGCTCCTGAAACTGAGCTCTTGGAATGTTCTGACTGATGAGAGTGTTTGCATGCCTTACAATGTGAGCCACACTGTGCCAGTGTGTCCAAACGTAATGCTAATAATATGACTTGTGATGAATATCTGTTTTTATCTAGGAGCATAAAGCTTAAGTAGCTGAGGTCAGTCACACAGGTGCTATATTCCTATATGATTAACTCCCAATAAAACTCTATACATCAAGGTTCAGGTGAGCTTCTTTGTATGTGCTGTCACACCATGCATCTTTTCCCTTTGCTGTAACCTTTCGCTGTAATAAACTGTAACCGTCACTTTAACAGCTTCTGAGTCCTGTGAGTCACTCATCCTGACGGTGTTCTTGGCGACCCCAGAACAGAGGAGCTTAGACATCCTCTACACAACTATATTTAGGATCACCATAACTACAATACCAAACATGTTTATAATTAAAATTCCTTTCTATATTTAACTATTATCATATTATTTTTCACAGATTTTTATGACCACTACAGGGTACTCTATGAATCAGAAGGCAATACCTAACTAATGGTGAAGATAATGCACTGAAAATAGAGCTGTACAGGATGATAAATTGCTAAAATTTTTAGACCTTTATATTAATTGCCTTGAAATTGCTCATTCACTTTGAACATTTAAAATAACATATATGTAAATGTCAATAGAGAAATTATTCAATGTCATTTACAAACACCTAAACAAACACATTTCAAACTTAAAGTCTTCTTTAGACAAATATTTTTGATAGGGAAAAATGTCCATGACATCATTTATTTTTTATTTTTTATTTTGGTATCATTAATCTACAATTATATGAGGAACATTATGTTTACTAGACTCCCCCCCTCACAAAGTCTGCCCAACATACCCCATTAGTCACTGTCCATCAGCGTAGTGAGATGCTGTAAAATCACTACTTGTCTTCTCTGTGTTGAACAGCCCTCCCTGTGCCCCCACACACATTATACATGCTAATCCTAAGGTCCCCTTTCTACTTCCCTCACCCCTTCTCCCTCCCTTCCCACCCGTCCTCCCCAGTCCCTTTCACTTTGGTAACTGTTAGTCCTTTCTTGGGTTCTGTGATTCTGCTGCTATTTTGCTCCTTCAGTTTTTCCTTTGTTCTTATTCTCCACAGATGAGTGAAATCATTTGGTGCTTGTCTTTCTCTGCCTGGCTTATTTCACTGAGCATAATACCCTCTAGCTCCACCCATGTTGTTGCAAATAGGAGGATTTGTTTTCTTCTCATGGCTGAATAATATTCCATTGTGTGTATATACCAGATCTTCTTTATCCATTTATCTACTGATGGACACTTAGGTTGCTTCCATTTCTTGCTTATTGTAAATAGTGCTATGATAAACATAGGTGTGCATCTGTCTTTTTCAAACTGGGCTGCTGCATTCTTAGGGTAAATTCCTAGAAGTGGAATTCCTGGGTCAAATGGTATTTCTATTTTGAGTTTTTTGAGGAACGTCCATACTGCTTTCCACAATGGTTGAACTAATTTACATTCCCACCAGCAGTGTAGGAGGGTTCCCCTTTCTCCACAAGCTCACCAACATTTGTTGTTGTTTGTCTTTTGGATGGTGGTGATCCTTACTGGTGTGAGGTGTTATCTCATTATGGTTTTAATTTGCATTTCTCTGGTGACTAGTGATGTGGAGCATCTTTTCATGTGTTTGTTGGCCATCTGAATTTCTTCTTTGGAGAACTGTCTGTTCAGCTCCTCTGCCTATTCTTAATTGGATTGTTCATTTTTTGTTTCTTGAGGTGTGTGAACTCTTTATGTATTTTGGATGTCAACCCTTTATCAGCTCTGTATATGAATATATTCTCCCATACTGTAGGATGCCTTTTTGTTCTGTTGATGGTGTCGTTTGCTGTACAGAAGCTTTTCAGCTTGATATAGTCCCACTTGCTCATTTTTGCTTTAGTTTCCCTTGCATGCGGAGATATGTTCGTGAAGAAGTGGCTCATGTTTATGTCCAAGAGATTTTTGCCTATGTTTTTTCTAAGAGTTTTATGGTTTCATAGCTTACATTCAGGTGTTTGATCCATTTCGAATTTACTTTTGTGAATGGGGTTAGATAATGATCCAGTTTCATTGTCTCACATGTAGCTGTCCAGTTTTGCCAACTCTAGCTGTTGAAGAGGCTGTCATTTCCCCATGTATGTCCATAGCTCCTTTATCATACATTAATTGGCCATGTATGTTTGGGTTAATGTCTGGAGTCTCTATTCTGTTCCACTGGTCTGTGGCTCTGTTCTTGTGCCAGTACCAAATTGTCTTGATTACTGTGGCTTCATAGTAGAGCCTGAAGTTATGGAGTGAGATCTGCCCCACTTTATTCTTCCTTCTCAGGATTGCCCTTGCTATTCGGGGTCTTTGTTGTTTCCATATGAATTTTTGAACCATTTGTTCCAGTTCGTTGAAGAATGCTGTTGGTAAGTTGATAGGGATTGCAATAAATCTGTAGATTGCTTTGGGAAGGATGGCCATTTTGGCAATATTAATTCTTCCTAGCCAAGAGCATGGGATGAGTTTCCATTTGTTAGTGCCCTCTTTAATTTTTCTTAAGAATGTCTTGTAGTTTTCAGGGTATAGGTCTTTCACTTCCTTGGTAAGGTTTATTTCTCAGTATTTTATTCTTTTTGATACCTTTGTGAATGGAATTGTTTTCCTGGTTTCTCTTTCTATTAGTTCATGCTCAGTGCACAATCATTAATCCATCTCAAGCCTAATTCTCGTCAGTCTCCAATCTTCTGAAGCATAACGAACAAGTTCTTACATGGTGAACAAATTCTTACATAGTGAATAAGTTCTTACATGGTGAACAGTACAAGGGCATTCATCACAGAAACTTTCGGTTTTGATCATGCATTATGAATTATAAACAATCAGGTCAAATATGAATATTTGTTTGATTTTTATACTTGATTTATATGTGGATCCCACATTTCTCCCTTTATTATTATTATTATTTTTATTTTTAATAAAATGCTGAAGTGGTAGGTAGATGCAAGATAAAGGTAGAAAATATAGTTTAGTGTTGTAAGAGAGCAACTGTAGATGATCAGGTGTGTGCCTGTAGACTATGTGTTAATCCAAGCTAGACAAAGGCATTAAAACATCCATGGATGCAGAAGATTTCTCTCAAAACAGGGGGTTGAGGTTCTAAGCTTCACCACTGTTGATCCCCAATTTCTCACCTGATGGTGCCCCTGCGACTGTTCCTGTCTTAGGTTGTTCCTCCCTTGAGGAATCTTACCCGTCTCTGGCTAACCAGTCATCTTCTGGGGCCATACAGGTAAATGTAAAGTTGGTAAGTGAGAGAGAAGCCATATTGTTTGAAAAGGTTAGCTTTTTACTTCTTTGCAGATGTATGCCCTGTGGCTTCTATGTCCAGCACTTGTCTCGAGGTATCTTTACCACCTGGAGGAATTATGATGCTCAGTAAGTTCAATATGAGGCACGAATTCTATTTAAGGGTTGTAATTAGGAAGAAAAAAGAAAAGCTATAGAGGTAGCATATGGAAGAAAACATGGGAGGATTGATTATTTCTTTGACATATCCTCTTGTAGAGTACCTTAAGCATGTATAGGTTTTAAACTACTAACTAACTTGCGCTCACATATTAACATAATAGGAATACAGTGACATGAACTAAGCAAATCTATAATTACCAGCCATCTCCAGTGAAGCCAAGAAAACCAGTTAGGCACCCTAGGCATTTGTGAAAATTTGTCTATGATATGATGGATATTGTCCAACTGTACTTGAACAGTCTGAGAGAAATCAGACAAATTAAAGCAACCCATTTCTGGGATCTGTTCACATCCCATATGATCTTTTAACCATAGATAGTCTATAGTGGTAAGATTTTGGAGCACTACAACTTGCACCCCTCCCAACTCCTGGTTGAGTTCCAACAGTACAGATCCACTCAAATTCATTGTCTCACTGCATGCACATGCCAGCCTAGACATCTCCCTCCTCATTCCAGTGGCAAGTCCAGGAAACGGTGGGATGGACGCAGCCACAACCGCAGCATCGCCCGGATCCCTGTGGAGGCTTTTTGATGATCATCCCCCGGCACGAGTCCTCCAGAGAGTGCTGATGCCGGAAGCTCCTCCTCATATTGTTTCTTAGTTCATTTTCTGGGTAGCCAAGCTAGACCTTGATCTTCTGCATAAAAACAAACAGACGCTTTGCCCACACTTTGACATGCCCTCTATACCACTGTGAAGAACTCATTGGAGGTCAGCAAACAGGAACTGCTTTCTTTATTTTTATTTTTATTTTTTATTTTTATTAAGAGAAAGGAATATTATCAGAAAAGAGTACCTCCATAGCCGATCATCTGACACCCTTTAAGTGATCAAAATTAAGGATATTTAAAGCATGCGTTAATCTTTGATTTACCAATAGTTTTATCCTATCACCTTTTCTTTCTTTCTTTCTTTTTTTTTTAATCTTTAATCTACACTTACATGAAGAATACTATATTTACTATGCTCTCCCCTATACCAAGTTCCCCCTAAAAACCACATTATAGTCACTGTCCATCAGCATAGCAAAATATTGCAGAATCACTACTTGTCCTCTCTGTGTTGTACAGCCCTCCTTCCCCTTTCTCCCTCCCCCCCATGCATGCTAATCTTAATACCCTCTTTCTTCTTCCCCCACCTTATCCCTCCCTGCCCACCCATCCTCCCCAGTTCCTTTCCCTTTGGTACCTGTTTGTCCATTTTTGGATTCTGTAATTCCGCTGCTGTTTTGTTCCTTCAGTTTTTCCTTTGTTCTTATACTCCTTACTGAGAGTTTTTATCATGAATGAATGTTGAATTTTGTCAAATGCTTTTTCAGCATCTCTGGAGATGATTATGTGATTTTTTTCCTTCTTTTTGTTTATGTGGTGGATGATGCTGATGGGTTTTTGAATGTTGTACCATCCTTGCATCCCTGAGATGAATCCCACTTGGTCATGGTGTATGATCCTCTTGATGTATTTTTGAGTTCAGTTTGCTAATAGTTTGTAGATTATTTTTGCATCTATGTTCATCAGTGATATTGGTCTGTAATTTTCTTTTTATGTGGGGTCTTTGCCTGGTTTTGGTATTAGGGTGATGCTGGCTTCATAGAATGAGTCTGGAAGTATTCCCTCCTCTTCTATTTTTTGGAAAACTTTAAGGAGAACGGGTATTATGTCTTCTCTGTATGTCTGATAAAACTGCTGTAAATCCATCTGGCCCGGGAGTTTTGCTCTTGGGTAGTTTTTTGATTACCAATTCAATTTCTTTGCTGGTAATTGGTCTGTTTAGAGATTGTGTGTCTTCCTTGATCAGACTGGAAGGTTAGATTTTTCTAGGAAGTTGTCCATTTCTTCTAGGTTTTCCATCTTCTTAGCATATAGTTTTTTGTAGTATTCTCTAATAATTCTTTGTATTTCTGTCGGGTCTTTTGTGATTTCTCCTTTCTCATCTCTGATTCTATTGATGTGTGTAGATTCTCTTTCTCTTTTTATAAGCCTGTCCAGGGGCTTACCAATTTTGTTTATTTTCTCAGAGAATCAGCTCTTGGTTTCATTGATTTTTTTCTATTTTTTCTTCTCAATTTTATTTATTTCTTCTCTGATCTTTATTATGTCCCTCCTTCTGCTGACTTTTAGCCTCATTTGTTCTTTTTCCAATTTCGATAATTGTCCTTAGACTATTCTTTTGGGATTGTTCTTCCTTCTTCAAATATGCATTGATTGTTATATACTTTCCTCTTAAGACTGCTTTTGCTGCGTCCCACAAAAGTTGGCACTTTGTATTGTTGTCATTTGTTTCCATATATTGCTTGATCTCTATTTTGATTTGGTCATTGATCCACTGATTATTTAGGAGCATGTTGTTAAGCCTCCATGTGTTTGAGATCCTTTTTACTTTCTTTGTACAATTTATATCTAGTTTTATACCTTTGTGGTCTGAGAAGTTGGTTGGTAGAATTTCAATCTTTTTGAATGTACTCAGGCTCTTTTTGTGGCCTAGTATGTGGTCTATTCTGGAGAATGTTCCATGTGCACTTGAGAAGAATGTGTATCCTGTTGCTTTTGGATGTAGAGTTTTATAGATGTCTATTAGGTCCATCTGTTCTAGTGTGTTGTTCAGTGCCTCTGTGTCCTTACTTATTTTCTGTCTGGTGGTTCTGTCCTTCAGAGTGAGTGGTGTATTGAAGTCTCCTAAAATAAATGCATTGCATTCTATTTCCTCCTTTAGTTCTGTTAGTATTTGCTTCACATATGCTGGTGCTCCTGTATTGGGTGCATATGTATTTATAATGGTTATATCCTCTTGTTGGATTGACCCCTTTATTATTATATAATGTCCTTCTTTGTCTCTTGTGACTTTCTTTGTTTTGAAGTCTATTTTGTCTGAAACTAGTACTGCAACACCTGCTTTTTCTCCTTGTTGTTTGCATGAAATATCTTTTTCCATCCCTTGACTTTAAGTCTTTGCATGTCTTTGGGTTTGAGGTGAGTCTTTTGTAAGCAGCATATAGATGGGTCTTGCTTTTCTATCCATTCTATTACTCTGTGTCTTTTGATTGGTGCATTCAGTCCATTTACATTTAAGGTGATTATTGAAAGATATGTACTTTTTGCCATTGCAGGCTTTAGGTTCATGGTTCCCAAAGGCTCAAGGTTAGCTTCTTTACTATCTTACTCTCTAACTTAACTCACTTATTGACCTATTATAAACAGAATGATGATTCTTTATTTCTTTCCCTTCTTATTACTCCTCCTTCATTCTTTGTATGTTAGGTGTTTTTTTATTTTTATTTTTTTGGTGTGTGTGCTCTTTTGTGTTTCCTTTGACTGTTTTTGTGGGTAGTTAACTTTATTTTTTGCCTTTAGTTAGTGTTTGATTGTTCTGCTTTCTTTGCTGTGATTTTATTTTCTCTGGTGACATCTGTTTAGCCTTAAGAGTGCTTCCATCGAGAGCAGTCCCTCTAAAATACCCTGTAAAGGTGGTTTGTGGGAGGCAAATTCCCTCAACTTTTGCTTGTCTGGGAATTGTTTAATCCCTCCATATTTAAATGATAATTGTGCTGGATACAGTATCCTTGGTTCAAGGCCCTTCTGTTTCATTGCATTAAATATATCATGCCATTCTTTTCTGGCCTGTAAGTTTTCTGTTGAGAAGTCTGATGATAATCTGATGGGTTTTCCTTTGCAGGTGACCTTTTTCTTTCTCTGGCTTCCTTTAATAGTCTGTCCTTGTCTTTGATCTTTGCCATTTTAATTATTATGTGTCTTGGTGTTTTCCTCCTTGGGTCCTTTGTGTTAGGAGTTCTGTGTGCTTCCGTGGTGTGATCGATTATTTCCTCCCCCAGTTTGGAGATGTTTTCAGCAATTATTTCTTCAAAGACACTTTCTATCCCTTTTTCTCACCTTTCTTATTCTGGTACCCCTATAATGCGGATACTGTTCCATTTCAATTGCTCACATAGTTCTCTTAATATTCTTTCGTTACTGGAGATCCTTTTATCCCTCTCTGCATCAGCTTCTTTGTGTTCCTGTTCTCTGATTTCTATTCCATCAATAGTCTCTTGCATCTCTTCCATTCTGCTTTTAAGTCCTTACAGAGATTGTTTTATTTCTGTATTCTCCCTCCTTAGCTCTTGCATATTTCTCTGCAAGTCCATTGGCATGGTTATGACCTTTATTTTGAATTCTTTTTCAGGAATGTTGGTTAGGTCTATTTTTCCAGGTTCCCTCTCAGGGGATATCGGTGTGATTCTTGTCTGAATAAATTCTTCTGCCTTTTCATGGCGATGGGCAGATGGCTCGTGTGTCAGCTGGAAGAACAAAATCCCTTCCTGCTTGCTCCTCGCATTCCTCTCCTTGGAGAATGGCGACCTCTAGCCGCTTGTGTTGGGCAGTTGCACGCAGATGGGGTCTCTGATTCTTGCCAGGGCCGCTGTGGAGCTCTACACAGTTGCCCTTTCATGAGGCACTGGGTTCTCACAGATGTAGATGTAGCCTGCTGTTGTCCTGTATCTTCTGGTCTCTCTTTTAGGAATAGTTGTATTTGTTGTATTTTCAAAAATATATGTGTTCTTGGGAGGAGATTTCCACTGTCCTACTCACACTGCCATCTTGGCTCCTTCCTACATAATTTGAAAATATAGTCAATCCTTGTTATTAGCATAGTTATGTTCTATAAAGTCATTATGAACATTGAATTAGTGAACATTAAAAGATTGCTTCTAGACAAAATACAGGTAGATCCCTACAAGCCTCTGTTCACAACATTTTCATCAACTGATCAATGTATAACCATGTGTTGTGTGTAAACATGTTTTGTTTGTCTGTTTAAAGACACCTTATTTTATATAAAATATATGCAAATCATATATATGTAGTTGATTTCTTAACATAGAATTCAATAATATATGCATGCACAAGGCTTTTCTCACACATATATTTCCTCAGTAAGGCACCTCACAACCTCCTTGTTTTTAGAAACTGTAGGCACTACTTCAGCACTATGCTTGGGGGGGAGCATTTAAATAATGAAATTACCAATGAAAAGCACATAAATGCAAGATATGTGGCAGTAAATACATCATAAAAAGAGCACGTGTTTGCAGTATAAGAGCTGATAGTAAGAGGAAAAGCACCATGATGTTCAACTCCAGCTGTGATCAAGTGTATCAGGAGACTAAATATTTTTACCACTCTTTGTGTTTCAAAGATTATTTTGATTTGGGAGTTATAATTAAGTATTAGTGAGTAGACAGGTCTGCAAATATAGAGTCCCTGAACACTAAGGATTGACTATGTTATATTAAAATTTTTGGTTTAAAAATGAAAAACATTGAGTTAACATTGGTCATAAGTAAAATAATGTACTGATGGTCTTTAGGTAGTTTTATTGTGAGTAATTTAAATTTTATTCGTAGTTTTTGTATCTTCAAGTTCTTTTATAGTGAGCATATATTTTCTTAATTTTAATGAATTGTTTTTAGTAGGAAAATAATGCATGCACATGGAAAAAACTATAGTATACCAGACATTTCAAAATGTCTCTCACCTTTTTAAAGCCACAATCTAATTGCACAGAGGAAACAAGCATTAAAATTTTAGTACCCTTATTTTCCCAGAAATTTGTCATTTGTAATGAGATAAAGAATACATGTCATTTAAATTTCATATGTTAAAATTATACAACTTGTACAAGTTGAGTATGATATATAACAAAAGGATGAATAGCATTAAAATGTACTTCTAACCTGACCTTAGTGGTGTATTATCCACAAAATAAAAGTTATAAACACAATAAAAAACTTTAGCTACCTGATAAATTAAAAGTAATATTTCATTGCTAATATGACCTGTTTTGATTCAATTTGAAATTCAGTTTAACATCTTTGTAGATGTTTTTGTAAAATTTATTGCTTTTTTTATTAGTTGCTTATTGTATTTTGTGCCCTATTTCCATTCATTGCTGTGCTAACAATTTGTAAACGCTCTTTATAAGGAAATTATAAGTCTGTCATGAGTATCTAACATGTATTTTCATAATTGCCATTTGAATTTTAATTAATGCATATCAAAATATAACACAATTTTAGCTTACACAGTTGATATGGATTATACATCTTACAACTTGTAACTGTGGGAGGAAGGTTTCCTCACCTGGGGCAAATTCCCTATCAATATGTTGAGGCCAAATTAAGGCAAGGGCAAGATGTTGGGGGTTAAGGAATATGTCACTGGCCCCAATAAGCATTGAAGTTCTCCACTCAAGGGGCTACTGGAGAGGGTACTATGCTGCTGTAAGTATGTATTCCACTTGGCCAGTGTAGGCATCTGTGCTACACCTCTCCATGGCCTTTGGGTCCAGTGTCACCACCATAGCACTATGGGGTAGGTGGTTATTACCTTGGTTGGAGCTGTTACAGTGATGGGCTGTGTAGCCTGCAAGGCATGGTAACAACAGCCAGTTGCTTCTCTATCAAGGTGTACTGGACCTCTGCTCCTTTCCATAGTTGTGACCAGAATCCTGTAAATTGACAGGTCCATTTAAGATGCCTCCAGAGGTCCCACCCATAACCATATTTGGTTAAATGAACATCTAACTCACAAGGCCTTGATGTGTCCATTACATTCAAGGCCTGTACAGCCTTGACTACTCACTTAGCAGCAGTAAAGGCAGCTGCACATGTCTCATCCCAGTCCCACTTGATGCCCTTTCTTACCAACTGGTATAAGGGCTTCAGAATTTGTGCAAGTGCAGGATAAACACTCTCCAGTGCCCAAAAGACCCCAAAACTCTTGTAAGACTATCACAGTGTTCGGGGTAGGGAAAGCCTGGACTTTGTCTATGACTGCTTCTGGGATAACTTTAGTTTACTCGCCCAGACAACCCCCAATAATTTAACAGACAAATCAGGTCCCGGAAGCTTGGTGCTGTTCACAGCTCATCTTTTCTCCTGTCGATGTTGCAGCAGTTTAGGAACTGCCCCTTCTAAATCTGCAAGAGAATCAGACATGAGCATAATATCATCAATGTAGTGATATGGCCACACCATTTGCAATTTCTTCCATGTGGTCAAGTCCTGGGCTACAAGTCCATGGCAAATGGTGGGACTGTGGAGTGATCCCTGTGGAAGGACAGTGAACATCCACTGCTGGTTTTCCCACATGAAGGCAAACTGTTCCTGATTTTCCTGATCTATGTCAATAGACAAGAAAGCATTAGCAAGGTCGACAATATATGTCCCTAGTTCAAGACTAAGGGTGTCCATAGGGCTGCTATAGAGGGGCCAGCAGAGTGCAAAGAGTTGTGACTTTATTCAATTCCCTGTAATCCTCAGTCATATGCTAGGAGCCATCCAACTTTTTCACTGGCCACACAGGGGAATTAAAATGATTATGAGTGGGCTTTATGATGTCCACCTTCTCCAATTCCTGTAGAGTTTCTCCAATTTCCTTGTGTCCTCCAGGCAATTTATACTCCTTAGCATTTATCACCCACTGAGTTACAGGCAGAACTACAGGCAGGTGCTTAGCACATCCCTTCAGAACTGCCTTCACTACTTGAACCCTCAGTCTGAACTCACCTGCAGTGGTCTGTAACCACAGGCCCTGAAGGATATTTACCCCTAATACAGATTCAGGGATGGGAGAATTGTACAGAGTATACTCCTTTGCAAGTAAACACCTTATCCCAAATGGGATTTAGGCTTTCTTCACTCTATTGTCTTACCACCATAGCCATCTATCACAGCAGGGGGTCCCAGGAAACTGTTCAGGGTTGCCATAAAGCAGAGAGCATTCAATCCCTTTTCCCACCAGCACCAGGACATGTTGCACATTCACAGGGGTCCAGTGAATTACTAATTCAACAGGTGGCCTCTGGTCCCCACCATGTACCCCAAGGTGGGAACCTTGATGCTCACCTCAGTGAAAGTGCAATGTCCAATCATCTTCCTGTGAAAGTCCAGGCAGGGTCTGAATACCCTCCCTCAAGAAGTCCTGCAGTCACACAGGCTCGCCATTTGGCTTTGCCTCTGGCTTTCATGTCTTGGACCTCAGCAACTGCACCTGCTGCTCCAGCTTCAGTGTTGTTACCACAGCTCCAGCAAGGTCTTATTGGGCTGTCCATCCAGTTTCCTCTTTTACTACCCTCACCTGCATCAAATAAACCCACATCTGGGTTCTCAAGATCTTTATGGGGTCCTTTAAACCTTTTCTCTCAGTAGCAAACTACATTTCCTTCTATGCTTTCATTGTTTCAACCTGTCTTAGATTTGCTGCAGTACAAGTAACCTCATTCATGGGTTGCCCTAAATGAGGGACAAGAATAGTCACTAGTAATCCAAAGAAGGAGGAGGAAGCTGTCTGAAGTACCAAATTTCTCATTCCCACTGTGAACAGCTCCTCAACCAGACCTTGCTGTTCCATGCTATAAATGACATTCTTCGTGCCCAACTCCCACAACACCTATTGGAGCTCAGTATACATCTGCCATCTAGCAGGGAAAAATGGAAAATCACCCTGATTAGGCCATATGGCAGAGAGCAGCTGTTGTCCAATCAAGAAGGATGTGCTTCTCTGGGATCTGATAAGCATTTTGTAAGCTCTGATGGAGAGGGGTGGTGAGTCATCAGAGAAGCTAGCTTCCCCATTTCTGACCAAGACAGAGTAATTCCATTTACTCCTGAGTCCCAAAGGCACAAAAGCCAGGCTGACATAGTTTCCAAGGGTTTCTGCCTAAACTGGGAACTCAAATCCACGAGCTCAGCCTGGGTATAAGACTGGAGCATAGAGTGCCCCACAACCTGGGGAAGGGGCTCCTCTCCCTGAGGAAATTGTGGCTGTTGCATTTTTACTTTCTTAACTATAACCAGGCAGTCCTTCAACTGGAAGGGCTTTCAATAGGGGAGGGTCTGGTGCCTCCCTTTCCTGGCTCCTCCTCTCCCATGACGTCTTTTCTACCATTTCTGGAGCAGAAGACACCACTCCTTTCTTCACCTCCTCCGTGGCATCTTACAGCCTGTGTTCTCCTACTGCCCCTTCCTATGACACTAGTACACCTCTCAGCAGTGCTATCTCAGTTCTTTATAACTTTATTTCCTTCCTCATAGCACCCCAAAACTCACTTCTGGTTCTGTCACTTCCCACCAAAGCACATCTCTCTCCTTGATAACACTTTCCAATGCTGTGAGACCCATCTTACCCACAGATCCTGCCCCACACGGACACTAGGTTCCCGTAAGGAGTTCCCCATTTTGTGGAGAGGCAGCTCTGCAGTTGTCTAACTCCTCAGGCATTCCCAGCCCTCCCCAGCTCTGGGGAGAGACCCAACCCTCTAGAAAGCAAGTCACATCAGGCCAAATCCCCACTGGAGGATCCTCAACTGTTTCCTCACAATCTTTAAGGGGATCCCCAGGTGTTTCCCCACCATCCATGGGGGCAGCCCCCTGCAGTACTCCTCCCATGATGACAGCCCTTCAGTTCCATTGAATCCTGCTGACAGTGCCAATAATGTAGCTCTGGGAGGAGGGGTTCCCCAGCCGGACAAGTTGCCTATGAATTCACACAGACCAAATTAAAGCAAGGGTAAGAAATTAGGGACTAAGAATTTATTCTCCTGGCTCAGTCTCTCCTTGCTTGCACCAGTTGGGACACCCTCCATGTGGTTGCTGAGCTCTCTCCCTCCAGCTGCTCTCATGGCCTTCTTCTTGTACCAGGAGGAGCTCTGTGGGTGGGTCCCTGGGGACTGGTAGTTGACTGACCAGTGACATAACCAGGAACACAGGCAAAGGAGAGAATGGGTGTTTCCTTACTACCTCCATGAATGTACAAACGTGTTATTATTATATACACAATGTGTGTTATTAAGGCCAGGCAGGGATCCTGGTCAGAAAGTTTTATTTTCCCCACACATTAAAAATTTCCATATTGACAATAGCTCAGTTTTTCTAAGAATTTTATTTGTGGTTTGAATACATTACATCAGAAGTATAGTTAGTTATTAAAAGTAAGAAATAAGATATTCTGATTATTTTCTTTTGATAATATCGTATTAAATTAACAAACTCTTTTAAAGGGCTCAAAGTACAAATATCTACTCAAGGAAAAGATAACCTGAATAGTTCCATATCACTTAAGTAATTTGAATGTGTGGTTAAATCCTTCCAGCAAGGAAAACTCCACTACTGGGTAGCTTCACTGGCAAATTTGAATATATTTCAATAATTGATGTTAATACTCTATCATTACTTTACATTTTTTCCCAAAATTTTCTTGGCCATATTCACACATTTAATTTTCCATATGACTGTTAGAAAAAATATTAAAGATTAAAAATGCATTCTACAATTTTATTGGAAAATAACTACTTTTTTATATAGCTTTACTAACTAGGTTTGTATGAAAAGAAAACCCACCCATATTTACAATGGTAACTCTTGGCATCCAAGAAAGTAATGTCTTATTTATGGTTATTTAAAAGTAATTCTGTTCATGAGTCCTAAAATTTCCTTCATTAAGATCAGTTTAAATGATTAGTAGTCATTCCAAGCAGGTTATATGTGTATTACTACAGGTATGTCTACTTTAATTTATATGCCTTAATTATTTATTAAAAATAATACTAATTGTTTTGTATGCATGATCTCTCTCCTCTTCACATCAACATTGAAACATAGATATCTTTACTCCAGTTCACAGATAAGGAGAAGCTAAGTCATTTGCCAATCATTGTGCAGCTATAAATGAGCAAACTAGTCTTAATTAATTTTTTTTCTTTTGTACAATTTTATCTTCTCTTGTGTTCATGTGTATTACACTGAAAAGTTGGCAAGGCTTAACAAGGGTCATTAATCATATGGCACCTTAATTAAAATTTTATATTTATTTTAAATAAACACATTTATCTTTATTTTTTCAAGGAATACAAGTGGAACATAACAACACATATATATAACATAGCAGAGTAAGAAGAAAGATTAGAGAGAGAGGAGACTTAGGACAACAGAGGAGCAAAGACCTAGAATTTTGGTAATTCTTTTAATTCTTAGAACACAATCTGTTTATTCCCTTGAATTCTATTACTGTAGACATCACTTAAGATGTTTACCCATAAAGTAATTATCTGATTTAACTGTTCCTGAAAAGCACTCTAAATGAATGGCTCCTTACTGAGGTAAACCTAATCCTTCGATCCAGAAAGGAGTGTTCCTACTCCTCCTTCTCCTGGAGCCTCATGTAATTTCCAAGACTCCGCTGTTCTCTAGCGACAAGGAGGCAAGAATTGCTTCTGGCAACAGACTGTGAGATGCAGGTGAATTGTAACAGCATCAGCATAGGGTAGGACTTGATATTATATGAAGTCTTCCAAGTGAAGTGACAACAATAGTAATGTCTCTTTTTTAAACATGCACCCTTGGCAGAGAAAATAAAACTTGAAAGAGTAGTGGAATTTGTTAACAGGCAACATTTTTGTAAAACCTACTCAAGGCTTTAAATGCTTTTACTCAGAGTAACTAATCCAATTCTGCCAGCAATCCTATGAGTTAGGTCCTCCTCACATCCCTATTACGCTAAGAAAATGGGGGCCCAAATATCAATGACTCATAGAGCGAGGATTACAGCTCAGAGGTCTGACTCCAGTGACCACAGTGTGCAGCATGATAGTTTGTGCTTTACCACACCAAGTCCATGGTCCACATTTAAGTAAAATATCACATACAAGAGCATAAATACTTGAGTAGTGACTCTCAAGACCTGTATTCTTAATTCATGCAGCAAATATTTATTGAGTACACACTAGGGATTATAACTATTGAGCTGTATAGATTACTGCAGCTAAAAAACAAAATTCTGCATTCATTATGTTGCAGGAGATGGACAATAAGTAAGATGAATAAGTAAATCAGAGAATAATGTTAAAGGCTATGAAGAGAAATGAAACTTACATGTCAGGAAGAATTGCAATTAAGTTTGTTGGAAACAGCTATTTAGGGTGATATTTGAGCAGAAATCAGTGGAAATATGGATCTCAGAGGAGGATTGTTCCTAAAGGAGGAGTGAGTAAGTGACAAGGTCCATGGATATCCTGGCCTCATGTGTTTGAAGAAGGGACAGGGGGCTGATGCTATTAAGATGAGTTGGTAAAGTAGAGAGTAGCAGGAGATGCAGCTGATGCCAGGGTTCTTGTTCACGAAGCCGAAGAATGAGCTTCGCAAACACTCAAGGTAGGAGAGCAAGGTACAGGCTTTTATTTAGAGATACAGTGAGAAGACAGAGCTCCCGGCTCACGCCAGGAGGGGACAAGAGAGTCCATGGTTGGTTCATTGTCTAGGGGTTTTATGCGTGGTTGAGGATCTTCAGGAATGAGGGTAAAGGGTTAGGAGTGCAGACTTGTAAGACCACCTGCCCTGCCCCCAAGGTGGGCTGGGTTGTTGTCTGTATGCTTGGGTTGTTTATAGTTGAGATTGCTTACCAAAGTGGTCTTTTGCCTAGGTTGCAGATTACGATTAGAGAAGGGAAAATAGCACATAGTTACAATTAAAATAAACTGAACCTTTTAGCAGGATAAGGTAAACTTTACATTGTCAAGATGTAACTGATACAATAAAGTGATGGTTTATGCTGAGATACTTTTATTTATCTGCAGAACACTCAAACATTTCAGGCCAAGTTGCTCCTGGCCTTTGAACTTTAAGTGATTTTACTGAAGAATGTCTATATTCCTAGTCATGCATACAAATCTTTACCCTAGAGAATTAGTGTGACTCTGACTTTGCATAATGCTTAACACAGAGTTTTGATAGGGACTTCTTTGCATATTGTTACATTGTTCTGACTGTAATTATCTTGCTCTGCTTTTTCTCCAGAGGCCCTCACCCTACTCTACTTAATCCCATGGTCCCTGTCTCACAGCCAGAGAAATAATCTAGATTATCTAAGATCTTGTATTTCTCTGTAGATGACTTGCTTTTTCATCTGAGAGAGGCAGGAGGCCATGAGGTTATTTTCATCAGAGAATTGTCATGATCTGTATATATTGTGAAAGGTCCCTGGGCTGCTGTGCTAAGAATATACTGTGGAAAGGCAGGGGTAGATGTGCAGGACCAGGTAGAAGATAGTGAAGTGATTGGTCAGGAGGGCCAGGGCTTGAATTTTGTAAATAACAATGGAATTGGTGCAGTGATCTTGGTCAGGTTGTATTTTGAAAGTAGAACCAAAATGATGGGATGGCAAATTTCATGTGTGTATTGAGAAAAGTAAACATATTTTTCAACAACAGCAATTATAGGTATTTAGTTTAAATAATCTAGGGGTAGTGGTGATTCTGGAGAGATGGAGCATAAAGAAAGTTTAACTCCACCTTCTCCCACCTACACACTGAATATATACCAAGACACAGAGCATTTCAACTTAAAGAAGATCAGAGACTGAACTGAACAGCTTCTATACAATGAGGGACAGAAAGATCAAATAATAAAAAAAGAGCAGTAGAGACAGAGATAAGGTAACCACAGGAACCCCACACCCATCTCAGCCACAGGCAAAGAGGTGGGGCGAGACTATTGCTGAGTCAAGCATGGATTCCCTGACCAGAAGTACACAAAAAAGCCCTGTGACTTAAAGTGCAATCAAACCATAGGTGAAAGAAACCAGTGTCAGAACTAAACATCCACCCCATAGCAGGGGAACCACTGGACACATCTGGGATTGGAGGAGCCAGCCGGCACTAATGTATGTGCTCCTTCCACACACCTGGATCTGAGAGCACACACCAAATTCAGATGTATTCTAGGCTTCCCCCTGACCCCCACCCATACCTAGTGCCCTACAGGAGATCCAGCAGTCCTGTTTTGCTGCCCACTGCCATCCACTGTCCCAGCCCCCATCAGTGGGATCAGAAAGTTGCTCAGCCCACAGGGAGGGTAAATGAAATTGTGGGCCAGTGCCACTGCTGCAACTTCCTAAAGCAGCACAGAGTGTGTATCCACTGCCGGGGAATGACACAGGGGAACTAGGCCAGTGGCACTGGTGCGCCCTGCTATGGGAAGTCCTTGGAGCATCCCACAGGTTACGGGGAGCTTGCTCATGCAGTGCCTAAACCCAACTGCAAGGGGGTTGGCAGGCCCCAACACAGGAGTTCCCCAGAGCAGTCCACTGTGTGCAGTAACCTTGGGGGAACTGCACATGCACATGGTGTCTGATCTGAGCTGCCAACAGGACTTGTGAGTGCAAACCTGAGAATTACTGAGAGCAGCATAAAGAATACAGGTGCAAAGGGGAACATGAACAGAGCCTGACTCATACCACCATCAGGGCACCTGGGATGCCCAATGTGAAAATTCCCAGAGCAGTCCCTAGGGGCCCAGAATGTGCATGGGCATACAACTGAGGAGGCACAGGGGACTCGTCTGGTGTCAGTCTGGGAGGTATCTGGAGCACACCCATGACTTGCCACTGACCCTCCCTTGCCAGTGCAGAACCTGCAGGTGTCCACCCAGGGGTCGTTCCAACATGTCCCCAAGGCTGGGACCCCAGAACCACACCCTGGAAGCCCCAGCACCAGAAGACTTTCTCACATGTATTCAGCCTCTAGCTTGCCAAAACCATAAGGAACATTTGATCTACACAGGGGACGCTCCCACACAAAGTCAATCTTTCAAGTCAATCCTTTCAACTAATTCAAAGAATTGAGCACAGAAAGTCATATTTAATGAGGGGACAGTAATATGCTCCAAATGACAAAACAAGAAAAACCCAGAAATAAAAATAACTAAATGAAACAGAGTTAACCTATCTACCCAATAAAGAGTTTAAAGTAATGGTTATGAAGGTACTCACTGGGCTTGAGAAAACAATAGTGGAACTCAAGGTAGACCAGAACAAAGATATAGAAAGTCTAAAAAGGAACCAACAGAGATGAAGAATTCAGTGAATGACATAAAAAAAAATACACTGGAATGAACAGCAGAACAGAGGATGATGAAGAATGGATCAGTGACTTAGAAGACAGAATAATGGAAATCACTCCAGCTGAACAGCAGAAGGAAGAAAGAAACAAAATGAGGATAGGGCAAGAAAGTTCTGGGGCAATATCAAACATATGGATATCCATATTATAGGAGTCCCAGAGGGAGAAGAGAGAAAGGAGTAGAAAAGACAAAAAGAGAATCTTAAAAGCAAAAGAAAAACAACAAATTACATATAAGGAAAACCCCAGAATGTTATCAGCATATTTTTTTGCCAAAACCCTATAGGTAAGAAGGGAATGGCATGATATATTGTAAGTGCTGAATGGAAAACACCACTCAGCAAAAATGCTTTACTCAGCAAAATTATCATTTAGAATTGAAGGAAACATAAAAAGGTTCACAGATAAACATACCTTTTAAAGTTCATTGTTACTAAACTGGCCTTGCAAGAAAATTTAAAGGGGCTTCTTTAAGAGGATAAGAAATGACTCTAACTAGAAGCAAGGAATTTAAGAAAGGGCAATATTTCTACTGGTAAAGGAAAAATATAGCAGAGGTTGTAGGTCAATTGAAAGCTAGTATGATGGTCAGAAAAACAAAAGTAGGAAAAACAATTACATCTACAAACTAGCTAAGAGAATCATAATAGAAAAGGTGTAAAAGAAGATATTATATACATAAACATGGAGGAGAAGTAGTGAGAAATGTAGTGTTGGTGGAATGCTTTTAAACATGTGATTATCAGCTTATTATAGATTATTTTATTCATAGAAGTCATATAAAAACCCCATGATAACCACAAACAGAAACCTTACAATAGAAACACAAAAAAGAAGGAGAAAGGAACCCAGCCATAACACTAAAGAAAGTCATAAAACACAAGACAAGAGAGCAAGAGAGGAAGAATGGTCCAGAGAAGAATAACAAAAACAACTCAGGAACGTATGATAAAATGGCAATAACTACATGCATATACATAATTACTGTAAATGTAAATGGATTAAATCCTCCAATCATAAAACATAGATGAGGGTGGAGCCAAGATGGCGGTGTGAGTAGAGCAGTGGAAATCTCCTCCCAAAAACACATAGAGCTATGAAAATATAACAAAGAAAAATCTTCCTAAAATAGAGACCACAGGACACAGGACAACATCCAGACCACATCCACACCTGCAAGAACCCAGCGCCTTGCGAAGGGGGTAAGATACAAGCCCCGGCCTGGCAGGACCAGAGCGCCCCTCCCCCCGGCTACTGGCGGGTGGAAAGAAACCAGAGCGTTTTTTTTTTTGGTGAGTACTTTTTGGAAGCCTTAAAGGGACAGGCCCCTGTTGCTAGGGAGGCAGGGTGGCGGGACTGGTGAGTGGGTGCCTGGGACCGGCGCCTGAGGACAAAGAATATGCCACATTTTTCCCTGCGGGACCGGGGTCGGGTGCCTGAGACCGGCACTTGAGGACAGAGGAAATCGCGCGTTCTTCCCCTTTTTTTTCTCTTTTTTGTGAGTGCTTTTTGGAAGCCTAAAAGGGACAGGGACCCCGGTGCTAGGGAGGCAGGGCGGCAGGACTGGTGAGCGAGTGCCTGGGACCAGCGCCTGAGGACAAAGAATATCGAGCGTTCCTTCCCTGCGGGACCGGTGGGTGGGTGCTTTTTGGAAGCCTTGAAAGGACAGGGACCCTGGTGCTAGGGAGACAGGGCAGCAGGACCAGTGAGCGGGTGCCTGGGACTGGCACCTGAGGACAAAAAAAAAAAAAAAATCGTGTTTTTTCCTTTTTTTTTCTTTCTGTTCCCTCTCTCATTGTTGCTGTTGTTGTTTTGGTTTGGAGAGTGCTTTCTGGAAGTCTTAAAGGGGCAGGACAGGTCACTTAGACCAGAGGCAGGGAATCTGGGGATCTCTGGGCACTCTAACCCCCTGGGAAGCAGGGAGCACAGAGGCCCCTTATGGAGATAAATAGCACCCCGGCCACTCCCCCTTCAACGGGGCTCCACCATTTTGGAGGAACAGCCAAAGCCAGGCCAAGCCCACAGCAACAGCGAAGATAAACCCCAAAGCAACTGGGCAGGAAGCAGAAGCCCTGTCTGTGCACAGCTGCCAAGCACAAGCCACTAGAGGTCGCTATTCTCCCAGGAAAAGACCACAAACCAACAAGAAGGGAAGCTCTTCCAGCAGTCACTTGTACCAGCTCTGCAAACTATCTCTATCACCATGAAAAGACAAAACTACAGGCAGACAAAGATCACAGAGACAACACCTGAGAGGGAGACAGACCTAACTAGTCCTCCTGAAAAGGAATTCAAAATAAAAATCATGAACATGCTGACAGAGATGCAGAGAAAAATGCAAGAGCAATGGAATGAGGTGCAGAGAAAAATGCAAGAGCAGTGGGATGAGATGCAGAGAAAAATGCAAGAGCAGTGGGATGAAGTCCAGAAGGAGATCACAGAGGACGGAAGGAGATCACAGAAGTGAAACAATCCCTGGAAGGATTTATAAGCAGAATGGATAAGATGCAAGAGGCCATTGAAGGAATAGAAGCCAGAGAACAGGAACGTATAGAAGCTGACACAGAGAGAGATAAAAGGATCTCCAGGAATGAAACAACACTAAGAGAAATATGTGACCAATACAAAAGGAATAATATTCGTATTATAGGGATACCAGAAGAAGAAGAAAGAGGAAAAGGGATAGAAAGTCTCTTTGAAGAAATAATTGCTGAAAACTTCCCCAAACTGGGGGAGGAAATAATCAAACAGACCATGGAATTACACAGAACTCCCAACAGAAAGGACCCAAGGAGGACAACACCAAGACACATAGTAATTAAAATGGCAAGGATCAAGGACAAGGAAAGAGTTTTAAAGGCAGCTAGAGAGAAAAAGGTCACCTATAAAGGAAAACCCATCAGGCTAACATCAGACTCCTCGACAGAAACCCTACAGGCCAGAAGAGAACGGCATGATATACTTAATGCAATGAAACAGAAGGGCCTTGAACCAAGGATACTGTATCCAGCACGACTATCATTTAAATATGAGGGCGGGATTAAACAATTCCCAGACAAGCAAAAGCTGAGGGAATTTGCTTCCCACAAACCACCTCTACAGGGCATCCAACAGGGACTGCTCTAGATGGGAGCACCCCTAAAAAAGAGCACAGAACAAAACAGACAACATATGAAGAATGGAGAAGGAGGAATAAGAAGGGAGAGAAGAAAAGAATCTCCAGACAGTGTATATAACAGCTCAATCAGCAAGCTAAGTTAGGCAGTAAGATACTAAAGAAGCTAATCTTGAACCTTTGGTAACCACGAATCTAAAGCCTGCAATGGCAATAAGTACATATCTCTCAATAGTCACCCTAAATGTAAATGGACTTAATGCACCAATCAAAAGACATAGAGTAATAGAATGGATAAAAAAGCAAGACCCATCTATATGCTGCTTACAAGAAACTCACCTTAAACCCAAAGATAAGCATAGACTAAAAGTCAAGGGATGGAAAAACTTATTTCAGGCAAACAACAGTGAGAAGAAAGCAGAGGTTGCAGTACTAATATCAGACAAAATAGACTTCAAAACAAAGAAAGTAACAAGAGATAAAGAAGGATAGTACATAATGATAAAGGGCTCAGTCCAACAAGAGGATATAACCATTCTAAATATATATGCACCCAATACAGGAGCACCAGCATATGTGAAGCAAATACTAACAGAACTAAAGAGGGAAATAGACTGCAATGCATTCATTGTAGGAGACTTCAACACACCACTCACCCCAAAGGATAGATCCACCGGGCAGAAAATAAGTAAAGACACACAGGCACTGAATGACACACTAGAACAGATGGACCTAATAGACATCTATAGAACTCTACATCCAAAAGCAACAGGATATACATTCTTCTCAAGTGCACATGGAACATTCTCCAGAATAGACCACATACTAGCTCACAAAAAGAGCCTCAGTAAATTCCAAAGTATTGAAATTCTACCAACCAATTTTTCAGACCACAAAGGTATGAAAGTAGAAATAAATTCTACAAAGAAAACAAAAAGGCTCACAAACACATGGAGGCTTAACAACATGCTACTAAATAATCAATGGATCAATGAACAAATCAAAATAGAGATCAAGGAATATATAGAAACAAATGACAACAACAACACTAAGGCCCAACTTCTGTGGGACGCCGCAAAAGCAGTCTTAAAAGGAAAGTATATAGCAATCCAGGCACACTTGAAGAAGGAAGAACAACCCCAAATGAATAGTCTAACATCACAATTATTAAAACTGGAAAAAGAAGAACAAATGAGGCCTAAAGTCAGCAGAAGGAGGGACATAATAAAGATCAGAGAAGAAATAAACAAAATTGAGAAGAATAAAACAATAGCAAAAATCAACGAAACCAAGAGCTGGTTCTTTGAGAAAATAAACAAAATAGATAAGCCTCTAGCCCAACTTATTAAGAGAAAAAGAGAGTCAACACAAATCAACATAATCAGAAATGAGAATGGAAAAATCACGACAGACTCCACAGAAATACAAAGAATTATTAAAGACTACTATGAAAACCTATATGCCAACAAGCTGGAAAACCTAGAAGAAATGGACAACTTCCTAGAAAAATACAACCTCCCAAGACTGACCAAGGGGAAGAAACACAAAAGTTAAACAAACCAATTACAAGCAAAGAAATTGAAACAGTAATCAAAAAACTACCCAAGAACAAAACCCCGGGGCTGGACGGATTTACCTCGGAATGTTATCAGACACACAGAGAAGACATAATACCCATTCTCCTTAAAGTGTTCCACAAAATAGAAGAAGAGGGAATACTCCCAAACTCATTCTATGAGGCCAACATCACCCTAATACCAAAACCAGGCAAAGACCCCACCAAAAAAGAAAATTACAGACCAATATCCTTGATAAATGTAGATGCAAAAATACTCAATAAAATATTAGCAAACAGAACTCAACAGTATATCAAAAGGATCATACACCATGACCAAGTGGGGTTCATCCCAGGGATGCAAGAATGGTACAACATTCGAAAATCCATCAACATCATCCACCACATCAACAAAAAGAAAGACAAAAACCACATGATCATCTCCATAGATGCTGAAAAAGCATTTGACAAAATTCAACATCCATTCATGATAAAAAATCTCAGCAAAATGGGAATAGAGGGCAAGTACCTCAACATAATAAAGGCCATATATGATAAACCCACAGCCAGCATTATACTGAACAGTGTGAAGCTGAAAGCATTTCCTCTGAGATCGGGAACCAGACAGGGATGCCCACTCTCCCCACTGTTATTTAACATATTACTGGAGGTCCTAGCCACGGCAATCAGGCAAAACAAAGAAATACAAGGAATCCAGATTGGTAAAGAAGAAGTTAAACTGTCACTATTTGCAGATGATATGATACTGTACATAAAAAACCCTAAAGACTCCACTCCAAAACTACTAGAACTGATATCGGAATACAGCAAAGTTGCAGGATACAAAATTAACACACAGTAATCTGTACCTTTCCTATACACTAACAACGAATCAATAGAAAGAGAAATCAGGAAAACAATTCCATTCACCATTGCATCAAAAAGAATAAAATACCTAGGAATAAACCTAACCAAAGAAGTGAAAGACTTATACTCTGAAAACTACAAGTCACTCTTAAGAGAAATTAAAGGGGACACTAACAGATGGAAACTCATCCCATGCTCGTGGCTAGGAAGAATTAATATCGTCAAAATGGCCATCCTGCCCAAAGCAATATACAGATTTGATGCAATCCCTCTCAAATTACCAGCAACATTCTTCAATGAATTGGAACAAATAATTCAAAAATTCATATGGAAACACCAAAGACCCCGAATAGCCAAAGCAATCCTGAAAAAGAAGAATAAAGTAGGGGGGATCTCACTCCCCAACTTCAAGCTCTACTACAAAGCCATAGTAATCAAGACAATTTGGTACTGGCACAAGAACAGAGCCACAGACCAGTGGAACAGATTAGAGACCCCAGAAATTAACCCAAACATATATGGTCAATTAATATTTGATAAAGGAGCCATGGACATACAATGGCAAAATGACAGTCTCTTCAACAGATGGTGCTGGCAAAACTGGACAGCTACATGTAGGAGAATGAAACTGGACCATTGTCTAACCCCATATACAAAGGTAAACTCAAAATGGATCAAAGACCTGAATGTAAGTCATGAAACCATTAAACTCTTGGAAAAAAAACATAGGCAAAAACCTCTTAGACATAAACATGAGTGATCTCTTCTTGAACATATCTCCCCGGGCAAGGAAAGCAGCAGCAAAAATGAGCAAGTGGGACTACATTAAGCTGAAAAGCTTCTGTACAGCGAAAGACACCATCAATAGAACAAAAAGGAACCCTGCAGTATGGGAGAATATATTTGAAAATGACAGATCTGATAAAGGCTTGACGTCCAGAATATATAAAGAGCTCACATGCCTCAACAAACAAAAAACAAATAACCCAATTAAAAAATGGGCAGAGGAACTGAACAGACAGTTCTCCAAAAAAGAAATACAGATGGCCAAGAGACACATGAAAAGATGCTCCACATCGCTAATTATCAGAGAAATGCAAATTAAAACTACAATGAGGTATCACCTCACACCAGAAAGGATAGCTGCCATCCAAAAGACAAACAACAACAAATGTTGGCGAGGCTGTGGAGAAAGGGGAACCCTCCTACACTGCTGGTGGGAATGTAAATTAGTTCAACCATTGTGGAAAGCAGTATGGAGGTGCATCAAAATGCTCAAAACAGACCTACCATTTGACCCAGGAATTCCACTCCTAGGAATTTACCCTAAGAATGCAGCAATCAAGTTTGAGAAAGACAGATGCACTCCTATGTTTATCGCAGCACTATTTACAATAGCCAAGAATTGGAAGCAACCTAAATGTCCATCGGTAGATGAATGGATAAAGAAGATGTGGTACATATACACAATGGAATACTACTCAGCCATAAGAAGTGGAAAAATCCAACCATTTGCAGCAGCATGGATGGAGCTGGAGAGTATTATGCTCAGTGAAATAAGCCAAGCGGAGAAAGAGAAATACCAAATGATTTCATTCATCTGAGGAGTATAGGAACAAAGGAAAAACTGAAGGAACAAAACAGCAGTGGAATTACAGAACCCAAAAATGGACTAACAGGTACCAAAGGGAAAGGAACTGGGGAGGATGGGTGGGCAGGGAGGGATAAGGGGGGGGGAAGAAAAAGGGGGTTATTAAGATTAGCATGCATGCAGGGGAGGGAAAAAGGGGAGGGTGGGCTGCACAACACAGAGAGGACAAGTAGTGACTCTACAACATTTTGCTAAGCTGAGGGACAGTAACTGTAATGTGGTTGTTAGGGGGGACCTGATATAGGGGAGAGCATAGTAAACATAGTATTCTTCATGTAAGTGTAGATTAAAAATTTAAAAAAAAGAAGAAAGAAAGAAAAGGGGGATTACTCCTTAACAGGATAAAACTATTGGTAAATCAAAGATCAACACATGCTTTAAATATCCTTAATGTTGATCACTTAAAGGGTGTCAGATGATCAGCTATGGAGGTACTCTTTTCTGATAATATTCCTTTCTCTTAATTAAAAAAAAAAAAAAAAAGCACTTACTGTGTGCTGACCTCCAATGAGTTCTGCACAGTGGTATAGAGGGCATGTCAAAGTGTGGGCAAAGGGTCTGTTTGTTTCTATGCAGAAGATCAAGGCCTAGCTTGGATACCCAGAAAATGAACTAAGATACGATATGAGGAGGAGCTTCCGGCATCAGCACTCTCTGGAGGACTTGTGCCGGGGGATGATCATCAAAAAGCCTCCACAGGGATCCGGACGATGCTGCGGTTGTGGCTGCATCCAGCCCACCGTCTCCTGTACTTGCCATAGGAATGAGGAAGGAGATGTCTAGGCTGGCATGTGCATACAGTGAGACAACGAATTTGACCGGATTTGTACTGTTGGAACTCAACCAGGAGTTGGGAGGGGTGCAAGTTGTAGCACTCCAAAATCTCATGACTATAGACTATCTATGGTTAAAAGAATATATGGGATGTGAACAGATCCCAGAAATGGGCTGCTTTAATTTGTCTGATGGTTCAAGTACAGTTGGACAATATCCATCATATCATAGATAAATTTTCACAAATGCCTAGGGTGCCTAAATGGTTTTCTTGGTTTCACTGGAGATGGATGGTAATTATAGATTTGCTTTGTTTATGTCACCGTATTCCTATTATGTTAATATGTGTGTGCAAATTAGTTAGTAGTTTAAAACCTATACATACTTAAGGTACTATACAAGAAGATATGTCAAAGAAATAATCAATCCTCCCATGTTTCCTTCATATGCTACATCTATAGCTTTTCTTCTTCCTTCCTAATTACAACCCTTAAATAGAATTCGTGCCTCATATCGAATTTACCGAGTATCATAATTCCTCCAGGTGGTAAAGATACCTCGAGACAAGTGCTGGGCATAGAAGCCACAGGGCATAAATCTGCAAAGAAGTAAAAAGCTAACCTTTGCAAACAATATGGCTTCTCTCTTACTTACCAACTTTACATTTCCCTGTATGGCCCCGGAAGATGACTGGTTAGCCAGAGACAGGTAAGATTTCTCAAGGGAGGAACAACCTAAGACAGGCACAGTCGCAGGGGGGCCATCAGGTGAGAATTTGGGGATCAACAGAGGTGAGGCTCAGAACCTCACCCCCACTGCTTTGAGAGAAATCTTCTGCATCCGTGGATGTCTTGCTGCCCTTGTCTAGCATGGATTAATACTTAGTCCATAGACACACACCTGATCATCTGATCATCTACATTTGCCTTCTTACAGCACTAAACTATGTTTTCTACCTTTATCTTGCATCTACCTACCACTTCAGCATTTTATTAAAAATAAAAATAATAATAATAATAGGAGAAATGTGGGATCAACATATAAATCAAGTACAAAAATCAAACGAATATTCATATTTGACCTGATTGTTTATAGGTCATAATGCATGATCAAAACCGAAAGTTTCTGTGATGAATGCCCTTGTACTGTTCACCATGTAAGAATTTATTCACTATGTAAGAATTCGTTCACCATGTAAGAACTTGTTCGTTATGCTTCAGAAGATTGGAGACTGACGAGAATTAGGCTTGAGATGGATTAATGATTGTACATTGAGCGTTGACCCCCCTATACTGAATTTTATTGTTGTTAACAACCGTTTGATCAATAAATATGAGAGATGCCCTCTCAAAAAAAAAAAAAAACATCGATAGTGTCACTGAATGGATTAAAAAAGAGAAGTCTTTATTTGCTGCCTATAAGAAACTTACTTCATATAGGCACAAAAACTTCAGACCTAAAGACACACACAGGGTGAAACTTAAGGTATGGAAAAAGATATAGCATGCAAATAAGAATGAAGAAATGGCTCCAGTTGCAATACTTCTATCAGATAAAACATACTTCAAAACAAAGACATTAACACAAGACAAATAAGGGCAATACATAATGATAAAGGGATCAGTACAAGATGATATAACAATCATAAATATACCAATATAGGAGCACATAAACATATAAACCAAATACTACAGACCTAAAGGGAGAAATTAACAGCAAAACAATAATAGTATGAGACATTAACAATCCACTTACATCGATGGATAGATCATCCAGAAAGAGAATAAAAAAAGAAACAAAGGTGTTGAATGACACATTAGACCACATAGACTTAACAGATATATACAGAACTTTTTACCCCAAAACAACAAAATAGGCATTTTTCTCAAGTGCACATGAAATGTTCTCCAAAATAGATCATATATTAGTACACAAAATGTCTCAACAAATTTAAAAAGATTGAAATTGTATTAACAATGGAATGAAACTAGAAATTGGTTACAAGAAAAAAACTGGAAAAGCACAAACACATGGAGGCTAAACAGCATAATTCTAAATAAGCAGTAGATCAAGAAACAGATCAAAGAAGAAATCAAGCAATAATATATCGAGACATATGAAAAGAGAGACATAATGGTTCAAAATATGTGGGATGCAACAAAAGCAGTTCTAAGAGGAAAGTTTATAGTAATAGAGACCTGCCTTGAGAAATAAATGCAATATCAAATAAAGGAACTAAATAAAGGAACTACAACTAAAGGAACTAAAAAAAGAAGAAAAAAAGAAATTCCAAAGTTAGTAGAAGGAGAGGCATAATAAAGATCAGAGAGGAAATTTAATAGAGACTAAGAAAGAATTAAAAAAAAAAAGAATCAATGAAGCCAAGAGCAGGTTCTTCAAGAAAATAAACAAAATAGATGAAACCTTATCTAGGCTTATCAATAGAAAAAAGAGCAGACACAAATTAACAAATAATAAATGAAAAAGGAGACGTTACAACTGACACTATAGAAATTAAAATAATTATAAGAGAATTATATGAGAAATTATATGCAAATATGTTGGACAACGTAAAAGAAATGGACAAATTCCTAGAAATGGACAATCTTCCAATACTGACCCAGGAAGGAACAAAAAATATGAACAGAATAATTACTAGTAATGAAATTGAACTGGTAATAAAAATTTCCACCAAACAAAATACCAATACCCAGATGGCTTCAGTGGTGAATTTTACCAAAGATTTAAATAGAAGAGAATGCCTATCTTTCTTAAAGTACTACAAAAAATAGGAGAGGACCTAGTATTTCCAAACTCGTTCTACAAGGCCAGTATAACTCTAATACTAAAACCAGACAAAAACACAATGAAGAAAGAAAACTGCAGAACAATATTTCTGGTGAACATAGAAACAAAAATATTCAACAAAATATCAACAAACAGAATGCAAACATACATCAAGAGAATCAATCATCCAGATCAAATTAAATTTTTTCCAGGGGTGCAAGTATAGTTCAATATTCACAAATTAATCAAAGTGATACAACACATTAACAAAAGGAAGGATAAAAACATGATCGTCTTAAGAGAAGCTGAAAATACATTTGACAAAGTTCAACATCCATTCATGATAAAAACTCTCCACAAAGTGAGTATAGAGAGAACATACCTCAACACAATAAAGTCCATATATAACAAACCCATAGCCAACATCATACTCAATGGCAAAAAGCTGAAAGCTTTTCCTCTAAGATCAGGAAAAAGTCAAGGATGTCCATTCTCACCACTTTTATTCAACAGAGTCTGGAATTCCTAGCCACAACCAGCAGACAAGAAAAGGAAATAAAAGATATCCTAACTGGTAAGTAAGAAGTAAAATTGTCACTATTAGCAGATGACATGATACTGTATATAGAAAACCCTAAAATCCTCATCAAAAAATTATTAAAACAATTAAGTGAATTCAGCAAAGTTGCAGGATACAAAATGAATGCAGAGAAATTGGTTCCATTCCCATTACTGACAACTAACTATCAAGAAAAGAAATCAGAAAAACAATTCCATTTACAACTGCATCAAAAAAAGTATCGGAATAAATCTTACCAAAGAGATGAAAAACCTGTGCCATGAAAACTGTAAGACACTGATGAAAGAAACTGAAGAAAACACAAATAAATGGAAATCTATCTCATGCTTATGGATAGAAATAATTAATATTGCCAAAATGGCTCTTCTGCCCAAAGTAATAAACTGATTCAATGCAAATGTCTATCAAAATACAAAAGGCATTTTTCAATGAACTAGAGAAAATAATCCTAGAATTCACAAAAGACTCCAAATGCCAAAGCAATCTAAAGAAAGAATAATAAATCTGGTGGTATAACACTTCTTCATGTCAAGCTTTACCACAAAGCTACAGTGATTAAAACAGCATAGTACTGACTCATGAAGAGACACATATAGCATTGGAAAAGAACAGAGAGTCCAGAAATAAAACCACACAAATATGGTCAATTAATATATTACAAAGAAGCCATTAATATACAGTGGGGAAAAGACAGTCTCTTCAATAAATGGTGTTGAGAACACTTGACAGTTAAGTGTAAGTGAAACTAGGTACTGTTTTACACAAAAGTAAAAACTAAAAACTCTACAAGGATTAAAGTACAAAATATAAGACATGAAACCTAAAACTGTTTGAAGAAAACATAGTCAAGAATCTTATGAACATCAGCATGAGAAAATTTTTTTCTGGGTATGTCTCTCCAGATGAGAAAAACAAAAGCGAAACTAAATAAGTGGGATTACATCAAGCTAAAAAGTTCTGCTCAACAAAGAAAATCTTCAACAAAACAAGAGGCAACCTACTGTAATGCGGAATATATTTGCTAATGATATATATAATAAGGGGCTAATATCCAAAATATATAAAGAGTTCACATGCCTCATCACCAAAAAAAAACAAATAACCTTATTAAAAAATGGGTGGAGGACCTGAACAGACATTTCTCTAAAGAATGCAGATGCCAGCAGACATGAAAAGATGCTTAACATTGTTAATCATCAGGGAAATGCAAATCAAAACCACAATGAAATATCACCTTACACTAGTCAAAATTGGAGAAAAGGAAACTCTCCTACACTGTTGGTGGGAGTGTAGATTGCTGCAGCCACTATGGAAAGCTGTATGGAGGTTTCTCAAAAACTGAAAATATAAATACCATACCACCCAGTAATTCTACTTCTGGGAACTTACCCAAAGAAAACAAAATCACTTATTTGAAAAGATATACACACACCAATGTTCATTTCAGCATTACAGTTACAATGATATGGAAGCCCCCCAAGTGCCCAGTGATAGAGGAATGGATAAAAATGTGCTACATATACCAATGGAATATTACTCAGCCACCAAAAAGGAAATCTTGCCATTTGCAACAACATGGATAACTCTAGAATGTATAATGCTAAGTAAAATAAGCCAGTCAGAGAAAGACAGATAGCTTATGATTTAATTTATATGCAGAATCTAAAAAAACAAAACAAACGAAAAAGAAAGAAACCCATAAATATTAACAACAGACTGTTAGTTACCATGGGAAGGGGGATGGGAGAAATATGCTGAGGAGATAAAGAGGTACAAACTGCGAAGTGTAAAAGAAGTTAATCATAGGAATGGAAGTACAACATAGAGAATATAACCAATAATATTGTAATATCTTGGTATGGTAGCAGGGAGTAACTACAGTTAATTTGGTAAGCATGTAGTAATGTATATAATTACCAAGTCAGTATGTTGTATATCTAAAACCAATATAACATTATCAACTTCATCTCAATAAAAATAAATAAAATAAAATAAACCCAGAAGAACAATAAATATACTTAGGTCCTATTTGAGCACTATGCATAGAGAAGACTTCCAATAAAGGGTATTTTGAAATAACAAAAAAGTAATAATAGCATGGAGGACGACTGGGGCTGCAGGTAAAATTGCAATATTTCCAGAATCTCTTACCTGGCTTTAGTCTATCTCCATATCAAAAGATGTTCACAAAGGGCCAGGGAAGAGCAAGCAGTCACCTGGACTGGTGAGGTGTTTTTGGGTTTCTTCCAGCCAGAGTGGGGAAAGACACCAGCAAGCTGGAGTAGATGACTTCTTATAAGCAATAAATGGGTTTCTCCCACTTTATTTTTCCCTTTGACTGATTTTGGCTTCAAAAGTTTATTTGCCCCTGGCTGGGAGCATATTTTCCCCTGGAGTTACAGTGGGTTGAGTGGATTTTGGTACTCTGCTCAAGTTCAAGTGTCTGACATTCAACAGGTGATGCTGGGAAAGCGTGTGGATATGGGCCTGGAGTTCAGTAGACTAGTCTGGAGGAAGTAAACATTTTAGGGTTGAGTTGGTTTCAAGCATGGGGATCCATCAGCTCACCAAAGTTGTGCCTGAGAAGAAAAGAGTTCTAAGGACTGATATCTGGGAATTGAATTTGGGAGCAAAAAGGAGAATAAAAAATCCCCAAAAAACAGACAGGCCAGGAGAATGTGGTGCTCTGGAATCCAGTGAAAAGAAAGTTTCTAAAAGAAAAGGATGATCCACTGATCAAATGTTGTTCATAGATCAAGACAAAGGTTGACAATTGCTGATAAACTTAAGCCAGGTGAAGGTAGTTTCAGGCACTCTTAAACAACTGACTTTAACAGAGTTAATAGGAAACTGAATTCTGGGTTTGGAGACAACAAAGCAATTCAAGGCAATCCAAGTTAATTAAAAAATTCAAGAGTTTTGCTGTAAATTGAAGTTTACAACACTGAATGCTACCTGTGTGCTGGAAATGCAATCAACTGATATTTTTTTCTTTTTATGATGGGAGAAACAGCAAAATGTTTGTATAGTAATGGGAATTAACAACAGGGAGGTAAAAACTGATGGTGCTAGTAAGAGAGGTGGAGGGAATTGCTGAAACAGTACCTTTTGGTAGGTAAGAAGATTTGCGGCCCAGCACATAAATGAAGGTTATCTTTGCAGAGAGCTAGTAAGGATGGCTGGGTTACTGTCGGTGGTGCGGGGAGGTGGTGGCGATGGAAACTCTCTGAAAGTCCCGTTATGTGTAGTGGGAGTGCAGGAGGTGATGAGACTGAAAGAGCGTGAGCAGAGAATCCCGTAACCATGGACGGGGAGCATGAATGTGTTACGAAAACTATATTGAAAATAGTGAAACTTTACTGTCAATGTTGAATTTTACTTTGTCATCCGGAGACATTTTACATTCAATTTTTAAATAGTCTATTAGAATCTATTAGATACTTTTTCTTACATCAACATTTCTCTCTAATAAGAATTTGTGGGGTTGCTAAAGTTTCTAGATATCCCTCAAAATAATAATCTAGTTGCCATCATTCTTTAATTTCTGCTATTATACCATAAAAAAATTGTTAATAATCATTTTAAAAAGCGATTTAGATATTCAGTCATCAAATCAAAAGAAAAACTCAGTCAAATTTCTTCACTTCTACCTTTACGTGATGGTTCACTATGACAGCGTAAATCTGTTGTAACCTTTAGGCCAGGCATCTCATCCTGAATCTCCCAGGAACACATTAGGTGGAGCAAAATGAGAGAAATGATTCTCTCTCTCAGGAGAACGTTAAAATTAATAATAATTATTGATGCTTCCAACACAAATTATTGGCAGCAAATTGGATTTGAAAAAGGAAATTTCAAAAACTGATGTTATTTAAACAATACCAAATCATCAGTTATTTCTTCCCTGGCAAGAGCTTGTTGACAGGGAAGTACACATTTCTCTGAAAGGCAAGATAGTGAAGTAACTGCTGTCAGACACAAGCTTCTGTGATGTGTTTTCATGTAAATCGGGGTTTGTTGGGAGGCTTAACAATGGGCAAACATGATTCTTTCCATTGTTAATGAAATGGTAGCAGAATCTTCTTAAATATTATTTAATTACTTCTCCATAAAATAATTTCATGCTAAAATTAAGTAAAAAATGATCAAATGTCATCAAATAAAATTCCTGGATAATATGCTTATTGACTTAAATAAATAAGTATATATCTCTATAATATTTATGCATAATATATTTACCTTCTATATTGCAAATGTGCAGAAAATAAGACTATACTTAAAATTGCCTATTATATAATACCCACATGATGATAGAATTAAGTTACACAACACTTTTACATTATTGAAATTATATTGTAGAGTGACTTTGAAAATTGTCACTTAATCATATGAAGGCTATGAAGGTGTACAACATATTCTTCAATTATGTATCTTGAGAGCTGTACACAAGTCATTCCATAAAGATATCTCACACATTATTTATCACACATTGTTGAACTTTTAAATTGCTTCCAATTGTTATAATCTCAGATGTTGTATTGGTGAACATTCTAACAGATCAGTTTTTGTTGATACATTCAAAGAGAAGGAAGAGTTTGTTAAAATATTGTTAAAATGACAATTTCATTGCTATTGACAATTTTTACTTGAAATGTATCTATTTAAACTCACAGTCAGTGTAGAGTATATGAGAAGTGCTGTTTCCCTGAAAATTATCATTCTTATGAATTGGGACAGAAAATAGACGTTGTCTTCTTTATAATGTAAATGCTGTGATTTCTAGTGTTTTAGGCCAATGTTAGCTGGCTTATGAGGAATGGCAATTCTTATCAGGTCTTTGACTTTTCTGTGGAGGAAACGGGGTAATGGAGGAATCTAATATTCCCACACCCAGTCTCCAGGTCACTGAAAAACCATCAGGGTTGTCATATAGTTCTTAATGATGTTTACAAGTGTTTATACAATCACCATATCATTCTTATCTTGGTGGGTGGAGATCAATTCTTCCTGAATTCTTGCAAAAGATGGACTGAAATATTTTCTATAATATAATTTCTTTCCCTGAAGCAAAACTTTATACTGGGACCTTCTCTTTCTCTTTCTCCTTTTAATATTTCACTTTCATTGTGTTTTTTTGTCTTCCTGATGTCATTTTCCCTTTTGTTTCTCACCTTTTTATAGAGTTTAGCTTGTGCTGGAATTTACTGTTAAATGGCATTCAATGAGCCAATTCTAAATTCCCCTTGGTTGCTGAGAGAATTAAATCTTCCGACTTTTTAATTTGAGACGCTGTCTGATGTGTGCAGCTTGTAGCTGAGATTGTGTTGCTTTCCCACTTTTTATTTAGCTTGTGTATTGTTTTTGCATCCCAGGTTGTCTGCTGACCTTGCTCCTAGGCTGATAAAGTTCTTTCCTATTCCAAATACTCCAGATAATAAAGAACACATGATCTTTATTATCTGTCCCCTGCATAACTCTGCGCCATATTTCTGAGCAATTCCCATTGCCATCTAGGGAACTTCATTATCAGCTCCCTGAAAATGCCGTGATTCTCTTCATCTATAGGGATTTGCACACATGTGTCTATCTGACTGGGTATTTATCTCCACCACTTTTCCTGATTAAAGTATAAATTCACTCAATACACTGTCACATCTCTTATAATGTTCTGTTTATTTCTGAATTTCTGATTCCAAGCTTCCTTCCCAGGATTTGGTTTTCTGATCCTCCTCTATGTTCTCATAGTATCTTCTTTATTGGATTTTTCCTCCTTGTAGTTGAATTAATTGTCCTATGAATGACTCTATTCTTATAGGTATCATCTACTGAATTATTCCTTAAAACTGTCATTGTGGTAGTCATCCTTGCATCTCCAACTACTATACTAATACTCCTTACACACAGTAGGTGCTCAATAAATTATTTGGAAATTACTTACTGAATAGATACCTTATTGTAAACTTAGGGATTTATTCTTGAGCAGTTAGGACACTTTGTAGAAAACAATAAAATTAACAAATAAAAACAGAAAGTGTACACACACACACACACACACACAGTAGCACTGCTTGTGGAAGCCCTGGTTGATGTAGTGAATCATGTTTAGAAGCTGTGCAGGCATGTACACTAGTTTCCTGTGTTCTGAAACAGTGGAGAACCTGTCCTGACTTGTTAGATGGCATTTTCTCACTTTATTCTTGGTGGCTATGCAATGCAAACCTGAGAACACTCAACATTGTTATCTCTGAAAGATTGATGTCTTTCCAGATATCATTTATCAAAATGAAATTTGCTTGCACCTCCTTCACCATGTCTATTCTGAATAGAATTATTGACCAGGTGCATAATTAGAAGGAATTGTAGGCCATGCCTGAGATTTTGCTGCAAGGAATGTAGGAAAGCAAGTCTTTGGCTTAAAAGATAATGAATATTATGAACTGAGGTGTGCTAGAAGTGTAAATATAAAATATGTACCATATTTCGAAGACTTAGTAAAAAATCCTGAATATGAAATGTCTCATGTATTTTTTAAATGTGATTACATGTTGAAATAATACTTGATACATTGGGTTAAATAAACCATACTGTTAAAATTTTTTAAAAAGATAATGGCAATTTAAGGATGTTCTTGGCATAAACAAAAACAGCTATTCATCATAAACTGAAAGTCTGTAGTTTCCTTTCTATTAAAATCAATAAATTAAGTACTCAATATCTAAGAAATATCTCCTCTTTTTTTCCCTAGAGATGATCAGTTTCAAGTAGCCCCCATCCCCTTCAGCACACAAATAATCACTTTCAGTCACATGGTTATCTTGCAGAGGATGAAAGGGAGTGGTGCTTGTGTACCTCTTACTAGCTATGTGATCCTATTGAGTTCCATAAAGGTTCCTTACTCATTAGTAAGTTGAATACAGTAGCAGTTCCTGCTTTATTGTGTTGAGAGAGAATTAAATAAAATAATGCATTTAACATGATGCCCAGCACACAGGAAAAGTTCCATACTACTCATTATAGGAGCAAGTGGAAACCAGCTTTCTACCATCTCCCACTGTGTGCTCCTCCTATCCTGCCTCAGAACTACATACAAGCCTGTATCCATGGAAGCATTCCAGTAACTTGATGGATCACTGATTAATACTACTAGATGCAGTGGTTCCTAAATCTTTGTATATTGTCATGAATATTTCAGTGTGGATATAAGAAAATAGTGAATAATACATTTTCACCTGCAGTCTAACACTTTTTACAGCCCAATTACTTCTCATTGATCATACTAAATCTACTCATGTCCTGATTCACTGATTCTAAGTATTTATATTTCAGGGTAATTGTCAGGAGAGAACTGGGGTTGAAGCAGAGAAATTCTTTATCTTGACCATTTTTGGTCTGTGATTTCCTGTGCTGCGGCTAGAAGGGACTGTGTGCGCATGGGTCCCTCAGTCGTTCAGTGACAGTTAAAATGATTGCATCCATGGTTATTTACTCCAATGTGAGAATTACTCCAGTGTATTCAGGAACACAATCATGAGATAATTACAAGGAAAGAAGTTCCTATTATTGACAATCTCCCAACCAAGAGTCATATGTTTGTTGTCACAGAGTGTGACTGTGATTCATAACACTTTGTGGAGTGTTCAGTAAACAAGGATGATCTTTGCTCTAAACATGGAGCATGTAACCCATGAGTAAACCCAGAAAAGCTCTGGCCTCTCTGTACTTTTCCCCTTCTCCTCTTTCTCTGGGCACCCAGTGCCCCAGTAATCTCTTAGAAAGTATCTGCCCACAGGTTGTCACCCAGGCTTTCTTGCCAAGCAGGATCAGGTGTACCCTGTGACAAGGACAAGGCATGTCCTACAGCCACTTACGTGACAATCAGTGCTCCTTCAGTTACTGAGCAACGGATGCCCAACCATACCCCTTTCTCATTTGGAACTCTGCTTAGCCCTTGAACATGTATTTACTACACACTTGCTTGGAAATCCTGCCTCTGAGTTATCTACCCTTTTAAAGCCACGGAACTCTTGTCTGAACCATGGCAAACCTTTACTGTTGCAATTCGAACATTTCCCTACCACAACCTATGTCTACACCCGGTTTCTCTGGATTTCCTACCACCTTTATCCACTCAATATCCTTAGGAGAAAGATGAATTGAATAATAAAACAGCATTATTGTATTTTATATGTTTCATGGTATTTATTAACATTTCAGATTAGACATAAAATAATGTCCCACTATATTAATCAATAGTAAATCACCTAAGTCACTGTATTGTTTATATTTTTATTTTCTGTATGTGATGGTGTTTTGACATCATAATCTGGCTAGGGAGAGGCTGCCCTTCCAGGGACTAGCCATTTTTTAAAGACAGCGAAAGGCTCAGCCTGGAGTACGCCTCTGATATGCAAAATAAGCAGTCTGAAGCCATAGCTTCCTGCCTGCCCTGTTTACCCCAAGAGCCAATATTCCTTGGCTTAGACAAAGAGAGATCACCCCTATGGTTTTGAGACCCCAAAATTACTCAAATAGCAATTTACGTGCGTTCCTTTTCCTAGGAGACTCCATCGCCTTGGGGCCCCCCACCCCTCACTCTGCCCCTTCTGGCTCATGACCAATGCTGGTGATTCCCCACGCGCCCTTTATGTTTGCTGTGCCTCCTGGTTCCAGGACCTGTGAGCACAATGCTTTGTTTTCTGGAGCCTCTCCTGCATGTCCTCTTGTGGCTGCACCCGACCATCATGTGAAACAACATAAAACAGTCACCAACATCAGTCTGGGCCTATCATGGGCAAACCCCCTGCATAGGTCAGAGATTTATTTTCTTCTCTCTATATCCAATCATTCCTCCCAGACTTATCTCCTCTTCAGTTTTGAGTCAGATCAGTTCCCCAAGCCTGTTCCTTTCAAGGACATAGTAGAGGTTTTGGTGAACCGTGGAGCAGACCTGGAAGGGTAGCGTCCACAGGGCAGCTGGCTCAGCCTCAGCGCTGAGGTGCAGCACTGCTGAGTCATTTCACAAGTGGTGACTCTCAGATCAGACTGAGGCACCTGCTCTTTGGGGCTTGCTTGCAAGTTAGCTATTGTGAAAAATTATACCCTGCTGGAGAAAAAAGTAGTTATTAGAGAAAAATTGGATACACAGCTTATTTGCACTTTAAAACCTGAAATTAGGGAGAAAACATTCAACCTTCTTCAACCTTCTGATTAACTTCATTCTTTATAAGAAAATACAAATGTAGATTTTGTTGTTTACTAAGATGTCAAATAATTAAAAGTTTTTGCCTCTGCACTTTTCTTTGCATTTGATTGGTCTGTATGTTATTAAAAGTGTGAAAGGAAATGGCCGTTCCTTGAAAATCAAATTTTTTCTTTCCAAAAATTATTTGTAGCCTAAAAAAAAATCATGTATAAAAAGTCAAGCTGAGAAAACATTTTTCTTTGGGTGTAAAACTGTTACTATGGTTCTAGAATCTTAAAATCTTAGAAAATACCTTCTTTTTTCCCAATAAGGAGCAAGTTCTCAAAATACAATATTTTAAGAATTTTGTTTGCTTGCAAAGAAAAATGTTGAGAAAAAACTACATATAATCTTAAATAAACATACTTAGAAATCATATTTATTCTTGATATTTGCTGAAATTTATGCATTCTTGTAATTCATCAATAATAAATTCTAAATGAAACATGCACTCCATATTTGACTATTTAAGTATATATAGCCAGTAGTTCCTTATGTTTTATTTTATTTTCCATCACTGTGGTTCTGTTTACACTTGCAAACAAAAGGAAGAAAACTAAGCCTATTTAATCCTATTTAACCCAACCCTTTACAAATAAATAGATCTTTAAAAATATAAATAATTATGTGGATTATTTTTCATTTGCCTTGCTTATTTGAAATGATAATTACATTTTGCACCTTTTCCCAGTTCTGCTGAGTCTAAAAAGTCTTGGTCTAAAATCCATCTTTAATCATTCCTTTTTTTAACATTCCATAAAAAGGGCTGCAATCAGAACAGGTAATATGTAGGTAGAACTTCGCATTGAAAACAAGCAAGAGTAATGTGAGATTTGTCTGCTGTGTGATGAGAAGAATTAACGTTTGAGCTAGTACAGTTGTCAAAATATGGCAGCTCCCAAGGAAAGGTTGGAATATCTGCATTGCTATGATTTATGGTGTGCTTGGCTCACAGATTCATTAGCAGCCCAACTACACTCACATGTAAGAAAGGGAGGAATTTAGTTGAGCCCTTCATAGCTTCTCTGGACTTGTATGCAGATGTTTTTAATACAGTTTTTAGTGTATAAAGTTTGAATAGTTAAGCACAGTTGAAATTAGAATATATGACACAAATGATACACCAACTTTGTTTCCCCATGACCTGGGATATTTGATGAACTTGTGAGGTTATTGAAAAGTTATTTCTCCAAGGTAGTATTCATTATTGCTCAGAGACTTACATTTCATTCAAGCGATCAACAAAGTAATGAGAGAACTGCTCTTTTATTGTGTATTTTACTATACTTGTTAGAAGACTATTTCAGAAATTTCTTATAGTACATATTGAAGGACTGATTGCTTTATATTGTTTACTGTTTATGACAGATACCTAGACTCAAAATATAAACTGAGAATTAATTTAACACTTACAATAGGCCAACAAGAGACTCAAACTAGTAAAACTGCATCACAGACATTAAAAGAGTGGCTCCTAATAAAATGTTATGCCCAATATCATATCTGAAATAATCGAGAATCCTGTCAAATGTATTTATTCCTTTTTCAGATATATGTACTTAAAGAGTTCAGAAATTTTCTACATTAAAGCCAATTTGGTAAGGTACATTCTTAAAACTCCATTAGATTATGTTGTAGGAAATGATAAAATAGTCTTTATTTCCTATTATCAGTAATATTGAATCTTAAAATTTTGGAACTACATGTAAATTCAGTCTCTAATTTAATTATATTTTTTTGTTATTCAGGAACTGTGTCATTTACAGACTGGAAATTGATTTTCTTGCAAAAACTGGAAGTGCACAGCCACTTTAATGCTTATCCTGTTTGCAAATTTTATCTAGAAATAGTTCTAGAACTCTCTTATAAGGTACACCATGACAGCATGTATACTTATTGCTTAAGAATGTTCACCTGTGAAAAGGTGGATGAACAATAGCAAACATTGATTTGTTTATTTAAAGATTTCAGATTTTATACTTTTGCAAACACAGTCATAAGTTTGTACTTATTAAAATGTCTCATTGTTTTTTCAGGGGAGTAATGATTAAGTTGTTGGGTCTCTAGTGACCAGGATCTGCAGCTAATTAACAAAAGTAATCATGAAATCAGCTTCTAATAGTACTTCCAAAGTCCTTCTGGTGAAAAATACTCAGTGTCAGATAAATTACCTGGAACATACATCTGAGCTCATAGCTGAGCTTACAAGAATATAGGACATACATTGAAGTGGGCAAAAGATGATTGTGAATATAAAATCAGATACCTGATATCTTGAGTACAAAGACCCAGGAATAATAGAAGTTTTAGTTTAATTCTCCAAATCGTAGGGAAAAGACCACAAGGTCTGAGACATTCAAATAAATTTGGGATTTGAAGGAGCCACAACCCAAAGGCAAAGGGACAAGTAGAAATCAATCAGTCAGTCAAACAAACACACTGCTTGTTTCTGTCAGGACAGAATGTAAATTTCCTGATATTATTACTAATGTAAATACTCTAATCTTAGATTTTTTAATTATTGGCTTATTCTAGCAAAACTCTTTTATTTGAGTTTATGTTAGTTTTATAGTTATGAAAACAGCAGAAGACAAAATTGTAATAAATAATCAAAACACTCAATGAAAAAGTTAAATTAAAAAATATATGTAATTTAAAAGAGAGTTGTTGGGCTGGAATATAGATTGAGAACTATTACCAGAATGAACACAGAGATATAAGAAGATGGTGAATTTGAGAAATAGAGGTTAAGGAAGAGTGGAAGAGGAGGACTGAGTCTAATAAACAGATCTGCAGAAAAAGAGGAGTACGTTTGAAACCATAATGGCTGAGCAAGGCCTATTTTGCAGACACAGGAAGAAAAACATATGTCAGTTGAACAAATAACACATCAGTGTGAAACAGAAATTGTGACACAAAATGAGAGTGAGGGAGAGACAATTTTTAAGATGGTTAAGAGAAAAAATTACAGTAAATAAAATGTGCATGTTTGTGTCTTTTGAAAGGCAGGAGAATAAAACAATCTACACTAGATGGAAAATAACTTGATTAAGAAATGAGTACCAAAATATTTAAAACATTAGAGCAAAATAAAGATAATTTCAGATAAAAAAATAACAGAATTTACTTTAGAATGATACTAATAAAGAACTTCCAAAAATATATATTTTAAGAGGTACAAACTTCATAGAAAAGTTTGAAATCAAGGAAGAGATGAAAATAAAAATAATAAATGTAGGCAAATACAAACAAATAAAATTTATAAAGCAATATATCTTACACTAAATTTGGAAGTTAAAATAAACAAAATTTAAATATGGAGCAAGAGTATACTAAAGTATATTGCATATCTTTTATAACAGTATATTAACTTCATACTTTTTTAATAACCGGTTAACATTTTCAAGTTAACCACTAAAATGACAGTAATAGAGGATATAACTGCTAAGTTGACAGAGAAGAAAAGTGGAGTAAGATGCAAAATATCAATAGCATAAAGGGAAATAAATAAATGATGAAAGAGAGAAAGAAGAAGGGAAGAAAGTAGAAAAGGTGAAGAGGAAAAACAAAGAAAGTAAAATACCTTAGTATATTCAAAGTATGCCAGAAAGTAGAAAAATAGCTTAAAGCAAGCACCAAGTGATAAAAAAATGAAATGTTGAAATAAACCCAAATATATTTACAATCAATAACCATAAATATAAGTGGAGTAAAATGCTCAGAAAAAAAAGAGAGAGAGAGAAAGAAAGAAGTTGAAATTGAATAAAAGAATAAGATGTTTGGAGAAATACTTTTAAATATGGGGACAAAATATATTAAAGTAAAATCTGAAAGTATTTTATAAAAAACTTAAGCAAAAATATACCTATCTGTGGGAAACTTATTTAGGTCAAAATAGTTTTACAAAAAACAGCTATTAAAGAAAAGTAAAAATATTATATGTTTTATAGACAGATGAAACAGACTAGAAAATCCAGGTGTAGAACTCCACAGGTATGAAATTTTTATACTTGAAAACTGTTAAACAGCATGCCTATGGGAGAAAACATGGATATTCAATAAATGTGCAAGGTCAATTTATTAGTCATATAAAAATTGATATCAGATGTCTACCTCAGAACAAAATTGATCAATAAAATATGAATTAAAAATTTATAAATGAAAAAGCATGTTTCTTGGTGATACTTGTGATGGTCAGTTTTATTTGTCACCTTAGACTATAACACCGAGTGATGTAACCAAACACTAACCTATGTGCTGCTGTGAAGGAATTCTGCAGATATAGTTAACATCTACAACCAGCTCACTTAAATTAAGGATCCTCTATATATCCCTTTGATTTTCTTTCCTGGAGTACTTCTTATAAAAATGAACATGAACATCTTATAAAGATGCATTTCATAAACAAGACACAGAAAAGCAGAACTTTTAAAGGACAAGGCTGAAAATTGTTCTTACATTAAAATTAGTTTTTTGTATATCAGAAGTTACACACAAAAAGGAAGGAAAAACATACTAAAAGAAGATAATGGCATCAAATTTAGCCCATTACATGCTAGTTTCCAGAATATAAACAACACATACAGAGCTATAAAGAGAAAGAAAAGCAAGTCAGAAGGAAGTGAGCAAAAGTTATGAAAAAACAGGAATCCGGAGTGGTCAGTGAACATGAACAGACGCCAGCTTTATTTGTAGTTGGGAAATAAATACTTGAATTAAGTGATATAATTTTTAAACCTAATAGACAAAAATTATCCAAATGTAACTAAGGCTTAGAAGTGGCAAAACTTGCATACTATTTGTGTGAACTGAAAGTAGTACAACCACTTTGTGAAACAATTTGGTGTTGTCCGGAGTCTTGCATGCATTTGTCCTGTGATGTAACCATTGCACCCCAGGTAAATACCCTAGAGAAACTCTAGGTAGAAACCCTAAATATGTGTAATATCCAGAGCTATATTGGATAAACTAGTAAAAAAAAAATGAGGAACCATTAAGAGGAAATTAGGAGGACAATGGAAATGCACAATTAAACTCAACAATGAAATATTAGACAGCATTAAAAGTCTAAACACATAACATAAATTTCCAAAAACAAAAGAAAAATACTAAGTGAAAGAAGCTTAAAAATAAACTTTTAGTATGATTACATTTTCTGAATCTAAAGAATCTAGAAAACTGAATCATATATCATTTATTAATATACACACAAATTATAAGTAGGTCAGATATGAAAAGCAAGGTAATGAATAATTTAAGTTATTGCTAGTTATGGATGGCACCCCACTTATGCCAGTATACCTTGTGTTTGATAAAAAATAAACATCTTGAAAAATATTTTAATACCTTAATTGTTTATATTTTAAAATATAAAACACATTTTTATATATAAATATAAGCCACATGCAATTTATATATTACGTTTATGTACAATCATTTTGTTAAGATATATTTTTTAATAGAAACAAACAATGAATATAGGTGGGAAAACTGCCTGTGAAATTCCAATAATTTATAATTGATCAAGTCAACACTTTTGCCCTCTTAAAGGATATAATAGAAAGTAGTTTCAGTCTATCCCTGTGCTTCTGATGACCACCAGTCTGTTCTCTGTATCTGTAAGTTTGATTTGGATTGGTCTCGTTTTTTTGTCGGACCTAGTTCAGTCAGCATAATGCCCTCGAGGTCCGCCCATGTTGCAAATGGCAAGATTTCTTTCTGTTTTATGGCTGAATAAATAGAAAGTTTGCTAATGAGCATTTGATTGCCTACGCATTTATGTTTGTTATGTTTAAGTGAATTGTGTTCAAGACAAATATATATCAGGCACCACATGCAAATAGCATGTTTTTTTGATGCTAAGACTTAAAAATGCACCACTGCCTGCCCCTCCCTTATTGAGTTATTATTATTTCAGGGGACTTCAAAAAGAAAGATTAGAGAATTTCACAAGCACACAAATTGGACAGTGTTATATTTCAGGGGAGGGAGGGTTCTTTGATGAAAGTGTGTCAGAATAGTTCAACATCCCTTTTGTTCTTTCATCCTCATTTGGGGAAACTCACAAAGATTAAAAGGCATTCTGGAAAGTGCTCAGCCAGCATCCAGTGCTACTTCCACACTTCAGAGCTGACCATTTCTCTCCCTACAGCCTTCTGAAAGCCCTGGGGAGAGCATCCAGGAAGTGCTGTCAAGCGCATCAGCGAAAAGCTGGACAAAAGCGGTGGTGGGAGACAGAAGAGTTGGGGTTTCAGCTTCTGTGAGAAAAAGCAAAGAAGCTAAGGAGCTTGCGGGGAACATTCTAGCACAGGAAGCTCTACTCTTACCTGTCTTTCTTCAGTGTCGGTAGGTTTCAATTTTAAGAACTACACCCTTCAATAGCTATTACTATAGTGATTTTTAGAGTAATTATATTTTGCAGACTACCTCATCCGTGATTTACACACCCAGATAATTATAACACTGAGGAAAAGGGAGAGTAATTAGCATTTCTTGAGGTCTTGATGTGTGCAGGGACATGTTACCGCATTTCCCAGCACCTTCTGACCAGCCCATTCTCCCCTGTCCATTGGTATTTTCAATTCAAAAGCTAGATCTAAGTATGACCAGTGAGAATATGTATAGGATATACATTGCTCAAAGCCAAAATTTTAAATTAAGGCAGTAAAGTTGAAAACCTACATGCACATATCACTTCTGATCATTTAACTTCTGATACATCTCAATATTTATAATTGGTCAGTAATTGTGTTATCAATAATTTGAATTTTTTGAAATAATACTATCATTCTTTTATAAGTAGGAGATGTTTTAGACATTTAAATTTTTTTCTGATAAATGTGGTAATTTTATGGCAAAAACTATTGCATTAGGGGACTTTCTTGTCCCCTCCTGGCCTGAGACAGGAGCTCTGTCCTCTCACTTTCTCTCTAAATAAAAGCCTTTTCCTTTCTCTTCGAAAAAAGAAAGTGTTGCATTAGAAATCAGTTATGGCAATTTGAAATAATTTCATACTTTAGATTTTATGAGAATAATGCAGTTGTTTTTTTTGAGTAAAATCAACTATAAATGGGATGTATGGTATATTCAAATGACAGTTTAAATTAAGACACTAACTGCCTTTGCATTATCTACAGTTTCCCAAGAGAAGCACAGACATTGAAAGAGAAGAAAAACCAAAGACTTGGCTCCAATCTCATATTTTAATAATATATGGAAAGTCATTCATTTTCAAATGTCCAAATCCTAGATGGCCCATTCCATTTTCTGGAAATGCTGCTTTTTAAGACTTTTTATCTTTAGAGAGCATGTTCTCTTTTTGATGTGATGAGCACATATGAATATCCCTCAATTCACAAATAGGTTATATTCCAAAAGATTGTTTTAATAAATTGAATGCTTGGAGCCATTTCTCTTAGAGATGAGTTTTAAAATGATACTTGATTCCCATATCAACCACAAAACACACACACACACACATGCACACATTTTATCCATTGTGTGAATGGGCCATTATAATAAGGAGAATGTGAAATTGTATTTAAGGGAAATTTTGTCATAATATAAATAGTTCACTTACTTTGTTCCAACAATATTTTTTATTAAGTAACCTTATGTACACTCATATTGTTAGAAAAAGCATAAAACCTAAATGTGATTTATTCCTACCAGTAGGTTTAAACATTTTAACAGTAAGTTATTAACAAAGGGCCATATGGTGGAAAATATTCCAGGAAGCTGCTCAGGCTGAGAGTCGGAGTCGGGGGAACTGATAAGGACCTGGCTATACCTGTTTGAGAAGACCAGGAGGTTTTAAACCTACCAATAAATTTAAAACAAATGTAAGAGAAGGCCCAATATGGATATAACTGGCTTAGGCGACGTCTGGGAAAGAATGTGAACCCCGTAGTACTCAGCCAACAAGGAACCAGGGGAGGGACTTGCATACTAGGGAGGAAATTATTTGCCCCAACTGCCACAGGAGTACCTGCTTACCAGACACCAGATCTTGCAAGACCGCCATTAAGGCCTCGCTCCACTGTTTTCTTTGTCTCCATGTCCACTTACTGAGTTTGGACCAGTCAGTGTGTTTCTCACAATATTAAACCCTGAAAATATAAGCATACAAGGCACACACAGTGCCTTGAAGGTTTGACTTTCTAACAGATTGGTTATTATTATTTGAGGATTGCAATGTATTTATGTAGACAGTTTTCCCAGGGACCAACCACGTAGTACGCATGCAGAAATAAAGTCTGAGTCTTTAGAGAATAACACTAAATCTGCAAGTGTTTGGGAATAACTGACATTATGCATGTTATCTCAGTAACATTTTATTTCTCTAGATTCTCTTCTCAGCTCACGTTTGGCTCAATTCTCTCTATCTGGTGATCACAATGATGTACATTTCTTGTATATTAATTGTTTAGAGCTGGAAAACCTGAACATTTGCCATGATTGAGAGGCAATGAATCCAGACTGAAGTGTCCATTCACATACAGCGATGACTTTTGCCTTTCACCTCCTTCCCAGAGAGAAGCAAGGGCTGTCCACAGCAAACACAAATAGTTACTCACTGCAGAGAGGGGTGGAGCCTTGACAGGCAGAGGCAGGAGCATCTGTTCTTGCCAGCGCTGGATTTCAAAGGCTGAAATGAACCTGAAGCTAGGGCTGGGGAGAAGCAAGGTGATGGGGAAAGCTTTAAAATAGAAGAACAATGTGGAATTTATGATTGTTAAATTGCACTTGACCTTTCCTTATCTGAACTCTCAGAAGGCTATTTGCTGCCAGAACATCAGGTGCCTGAAGAACACTGGCACCTGTCAGAAAATCCAATCAGGGGCAGAAAGAAGACCATCTGTAGAGCCGGGACAGTGTAAGAGAACAAGTAATGATGGATAAAGTATTCTCTGCAGTCAGTGTAGTCCACTCAGTTATTCAGTGTACCTTTACTCAGAATTCTTACCTCTGAAGTTCAAGAATAGAGAAAAGATCCTCCATTCACCTTTGGCCGCGCCTTCTCCCTCACCTCTTGGATTGGGTTCAGGGGGGCTGTTGATGGAGCTTCTTGGAGGCAATGCACTTGTCTTGTTTTCCTGGCACCCCTCTGTGCTAGCTCTCCAGCAGACAATGCTTCTGTCCCACTGAAGAGTCGTCATCTCCCACGAGAGCTACTGCAAAAGGCACCACATGCAGATTCTGATGCTGCTGTACAATTTCTCTTCCCAGGTAACGCCAAAATTCTCTTCACAAGGGCGAGCATAATTGAGCAATCTGGGAAAAAAAAGTAATTACCCCCCAAAAATAAATAAAAAATAAAGAAGCCTAATAAAAAATGTCCCCAACATTATTTTCCAAATGACTAACTCCACCTTCTTATTTGGAAATTTGAAAACCTTTCACGCTAGCCCTAATTTTTATTTTTCTTTAGAATATTTATATGGAAAATACTCTTTATGTTCTAGCCACATGATACTTTTAGGCTGTCCTCAAAATATAACATTATTTATCTCTATTGTGAAGAAATTCAGGGAGTCAATAAAGTATAGACTTGTTACTTGGACAATCATAGTTTAACACTTTATATCTTAGTTACACTTGGTTTCTGACAGTATTTCTCACTCTAAGATGGATATAATGGCAAGTGGTATAGGTTAAATCAGAAAATATAATCAGAAGTATTTGTTCTGCAGGTATTTGTTCCAGTAAAAATAGCTTCAGTAACTCCATTATGATATGTGTGGTTCTTTTCTTCCTGGAACTCTGGGTAAGCCTACTGACTTCACAACTCCAGCCCCAATATCATCTCCACTTTAAATTCCTCGCTCATCTTTCATTCTTAATGGAAATTGTAACATACGCGTAATGTATTGTGCCACAATTAGGAAAGAGAACTTTTTATGTCCCACTTAGGTATGAATACTTCGAAGGCATGAATAAACTTCTTAAATCTGTATTCTCATCATCTTTGTCACAATTCGGAGGCTTAGTTAATTGAATTACAGAAACTGGTGTTTATTTGATCAATTCTGAGGTAGAATAATAGAAAATCCAGGCAGACCTTCCCAATAGAGCTCCAGAGGTTCTTGCTGTTTTTGAGCCCTGTCTTGCTTCAGGGGCGTCTCTTTTCGAACTCGCCTCTGCAGCAGTTGTGGTTTGGTCCCTGGTCATCTCCACTAATGTCTCAGTGTCAGTCTCCCAGCGTTTGTCTCTATACTCCTTGGGAGAAACCTGGTGTTCAGCACAGGAAGAAGACGATTCATCAGTCCCATGTGTTTGTGTTCAGGTTCAGCTGAAAAGAAATGCATGACCTCTTGAAACATAAAAGGATCTGCTTGCTGCATTTATTCTGTCTCCTGATCTTGCCCTTTCCCTCTCTTTTTCCTACTTCTACTTCCTCTTTTTCCTACTCTTCTCCTCTCTACTTTCCTGTTCTTTCATTTCCTTCAAATATCTCATGCAGCTCTGACACAAGTCCTTATTTTTTATCATGAAAACACATTTCCCTTTGCCATTCTATTTATGTTAAATTCTATGTTTATATTTTCAAACTGTCTGAGTTAGCAAGTAACCTATGCTGTGCATCTGTTGCAGGCATCCAGAAAGGCAAAGGGGAGGGTAAGAAAATTGCACAGAGAATTTTACCCAATTTGTTTTGTCTGTCTTGGACTTCAAGTGCCAAGAATTAAGTTACTCATTATTCTCAGTTAGCATCGGAATGTAAGGCTGTCCCAGCCACATTTCACTAATGTGAGGGTGCTGCTAGGCCCACATCTTTGCAAGTGTTTGATATTATTCAGCTATTTCTACAAGTGCAATTGATTTAAATACACATACTTAAATACACATATTTAGATATGTATTCTATACAATACTATTATACACAAATAATAGTATTATATATAGGTAATGGATCTTTTTCCTGATGGCTTTGAGCACGTCTTCTGCCAGTTAAGGCACAGGGCACAGGGCTTCCTCTTCCATTCAGTGCGACTTCACCTGCTTTGCTCTTTTCTGTTGAAGTTGCTGTCTATCCTCTTCTTGGTATGCAGGATTCCTGGTTCATTTCTTCTCAGTTTTAGTTATTATAAATCACTTTCCCAATCTGCCAGCTGTCTATTAACTTTGAAGATGATGTCCTTTTTGAAGAGCAATCAATTTATAATTTTATGTAATCTGATTAACAAAACTTTGTCTGAAGGTTTGTGACTTAAATGCTTTCCTTAAAAGTTCTCCCCTCTTCAAACTCAAAAATACATTATTATACATTTTTGTTTAACAGTGTAGTTCTATATATCACACATCATTTTAATCTACCTAGATTCCACTTTTCAAATTTGTATCCATATAACTCAAGTACAATTTCCCCAACACCATGTAAAACAACTCATTCAGTTTATATTATTAACTTTATTGTATATTTACTTTCTGTTCAAACATTGCTCTTTTCTTGAACTCTATTCTCCTCAGTTGGTTTATTTATTATTTTATTGATGCTGTAATATGTCAATAAATGGTGTAAACAGTATAGATAACAGATAAGGAGCAAGAATATTTTTTCAACTTCCAAAGCAATGTAGATCTTTCTAGAAATTGAACAATAGATCAGATTTTTATTCCGTAACAGACAGGAGTCCCCAAAATTCATGATTGTTAAGAATATTTTTCTAATTGTATTGAAGCACATATATAATGACTTCAGGGTGTCATGACTGGTGAAAAGAGACAGTGAATAAGTAGGATGTGTTTATGAGGCATATTCATATTTGTAAATAAACCAAGTGGAAAATGTATAGTCATGGAGTCCAAAACTTATGTATATATAATTTGCCAACAGAATAAAGAGTTAATATGAAAAATATGCTATTTGGAAGCCCTTTATCACATAATTAAGAATCAGGTATCTGAAATGTTGATATTATCTCTGAAGAGTGATTTTTTGTTATTCTCATAAAATATACTTTTATGTATTTCTAGATCTTCCACAAGTGTGTATTGTTCTTACAAACAGAAGTAGATATTGTATTTCTAATGGTACCTGGATCTAGGTCTTTTTCTTGAATGTGAATCCCCAACATGTCAGAGGCAACTCTGCAGGGGGCACTTGTATGTGTGACCTACACCGGCCCTAGGTATTCTTCAAAAGGTCAGCACAAATTGTGATTGCCTGAAGATTGCTTTGACTTTTTTCAGTAAGTTTGTAAATAAAAATATGTCTAACTTTGTGTCCTTTCATTAAACATTTTCCACTTTTCTCACTTGTTTATTGCTTTCTCTGTCATTTATTTTCCCTTCTAACCCCAAGTCCTCCCTGCATTTGGGATTCACATCAGCAGTTTACTCTCATGTCCTCTATCTCTGTGTTTCCTCTTGAACACTCCTTCTCCCGCTGGCTTTGTTAGGCTCAAGAAGGAAAAGAGAGGCAATATTCTATTCATGGAAGCAATAGAATTGTTATTGCCACTCAACAGAAATGGGAATAAGAGAGGATACAATTTGTAACATAAAATCAGTTGGTACTACTGCTTGAAAAAGTGACTCTATAATGAACTAAAAATAACAATTCAGTATTATGGAATGCTGTGTGTGTGTGTGTGTGTGTGTGTGTGTGTGTGTGTGTGTGTGAGAGAGAGAGAGAGAGAGAGAGAGTCGATGGTTTTATAGGGTGAAACCAATTCCTTAGGAAGAGCTCTTGACTACAGACTTTTTTGAATGCTTTCATGTTAAAAATGTCTTTCTATAGTTCTCAAATTTGAAGGATGTGTTGACTAAACATAACATCGTTGCCTCATGTGTTCTCTCCCAGAGTTCTCTTGAAAATCTCTCTGTTACCATGTTTTCATTGTTTGCCATCCTGATGCCATTCCTTTAAATATAAGATAGTCTTTTTGCTAGGTGGTCCAACTTCAACCAAGTTTAGATGGATATTTTCAAATTTGATAATTTTCAAGTTTCTGATTTGTATAGTTGTTTCATAGTTCCAAATGATTATTTGTCAATATTGAAATTTTGTTGGAGTGCTTTGCAATCATTTTCCTCTCCTTCATGGCTCGTATGTGGGAAACTATTGTCATCAACTGATAAGTTCAGTCTTAATTTTTCGTTTCTTTGTGTGACAGGTCTCATGAATATGTTTTTCATTTTTAAAGTATCCTAAATGGATTATATTTTACTTGACTAGAATTATTTCTATGACAATGGGAAGTATTTGGGTGAGTTATTGAATTTCATATCTCAAAAATATCCATCTTGGTTCAAGGGAAACATTGGGATGGTTTTGGTATATCTACGGATAACAGGAGGCTTCTGTTTCTTTGTGATTCTTATATTTTATCACTTCCTTTAAAAAATTATTGAAGTATAGTTGACATACAATGTTACATTAATTTCAGTTGTATTCATAGTGATTTGACAGTTGTATGTATTATGAAATGCTGTCCATGATTTGTAGTTAACATCTGTCCCCACCTATTCTGCCCATTCCCCTGTGTGCTTCCCTACTGGCAACCACCAGTGTGTTCTGTGCATTTTTGTTTCTTTATTTGTTCACCTGTTTATCACTTCCTTTCTTCTTTCATTCCATCCTAAGACCCCAGGGTGCACCATCCCGTTCAAGCCACTGCTTTTATTTTAGAATCAGTAGTCTCTCAAGACCACCTCCAACGGGTCCTGCTTAATGCCCAGCCCTTCATTTCAGTTGGTTAGTAATGAGTGTTCTGATCTTCTATGGCCCAGGTCTTTCTCAGTACATCACCATTCAGGGGATCTGGTCTTTCCCATGTGATGGCACCTATCTTCCATCACCACAAGAATGAACTGCACCTCCCTGCTTCCGTGTGTTCTCTGCCTGCCTTTCTGTTGCTATTTGCAGCATGGAAGGAGCCCTACATGTTTACCTGAATATTTACAGTTAGTATAGTTGAAGCTTGAAGTATTATTTGTAATGGTTTTACATGTTCTAATTTTGATCTACAAATTTTGAAAAAATGTGAAAAGATGCATTTGTTCAGTTCTAAGTGTCCTATAAGAATGTCAAGTTCTCCCAAAGTTCTTCTGTTTTGAATATTGGAACATTAAAGCGTTTTCTTGTCAAATGAATATTTCATAATATGAGTGATGGCCATAGCACCATAGTGAGTTTTCCTATTACAAGGATGCATTTAACAAGGATTTAACAAGGATTTAACAAGGAAACTTAAAACACTTGAAATTGTTCTACTTTAGTGTTTCTATAGTGACACATTTGTGGAACTTGATTTCCAAATACAAGTTCACATATTTAAATACCATCCCCATAAACTGTAAGAAAACAAACAAAAATCTTTTTTGAAAACCTGCAACCCAGAAAAGCAGTCACTGCTTCTAGCCAGTGTGAAAATGTGATGCATTACCTGTTACACTAGTTCTTAAAGTTCACTATAATTAAGAAGTAAACAATTGAGGAAGTTACAAAAAATGTGTATTTCTCTACCAGACCTGCAGGAATTCTGATATAACAAGTCTCTGGATTGACCATCAAAAATCCTCATTTTTACCAAAGGTCATTCTGGTTGAGAAATACTGGCAACTGCCTTTTGTATTGTTTTCATTCCTCACAACCTTGTAGCTTTCCTTCACTGCAGTGATTATGTTTCAAACGTACAGAATCTGTTAGTATTATATTTTGATTATTCATTATCCACTCCTCTAGAGTGTACATTCCATAAAAGGTCACAGGCCAGAAAGTACTTGTTGTTCATGGGAATTACTGAAAATGACATTGTGCACATTATTAAAATTAATATTCCTTGTTGGAAAATTTTCATATAATACATAGAGCTAAGTTATCTATTTTAACGTACATTTCTTATGCTATCAATCCCACACAATTAAGTTATCGGACTGCCTATAATAGTCAAGAGAGAAACATTAGAATGTAGGAGCAATTATTTCAAGGAATCTTTAGAAATCATCTAAGCACCTTCACTATAGCTCGGAGAAAGCAGAGACACACACTACTGGCCTTTTCTCAAGACTGCTGTGGGCCAAGTCCCAGGGCATTTCCTTGACAACTTGCTAACTCTGCAGGAAGTGTCTTCTTAAAGAAATTAAATTTAAGTTGAACATCCAGAGTTTTGCCCTGGTTTAAATGATAGTATTGTGAAGTTGATCTTCAAATCCCAGCCCCCTTCTCCTGCTTTCCTTTTCCTTTCCTATGGTAGATGCTGTTCTCAACCTGTATCCAGCAGATCGCAATAGTCTGTTCCACATAACTCATCGGCACTAATCTCTTCTTCCAATAGATATATATGGATTAGTGTTTATGTGTAGGGTTCAGATAAATAGTTAATTATTCTACCCATTGTGAAATGATTTAATTTAATGAAAAGAATTGTATTTGTTGCATCTGCCTCTGATATTCTGCTATAGGTAGGGACTTTGTCAGCATCATTCCATTTATTCATCAATATAGCTCTGTAGTGAATATATAACCATCTACAATATACAGTTGAGGTCATTGAAATTCAGACAGCACTAACTTGCAATAAGATTTTCTACATTGCATTTGTATTTTAATTTATTACAGAACATGTAAGTTGTCCTTCTTAAAGTTATATTAGGAAAAGAGAACAAATTTGGTCCAGAGGCAAGTCTTAAACTTTAGGTAAAATAGTCAGAACTCTTTATTGTCATTATTTACTGAGAAATATATGGCTGGGACTGTCCAAGATGTGAGTCTCAGATCTTATTTCCTAGCATTTCCTGGGTCATAGACTGTGCATCCAGGCTTCATGGACACCCCAGAGAGTAGATGCTTCAAGATGACAGTGGTTACCATCCATCTTCACCTTAAATTTAATGAGTCCACTGTATCTTTTCTTCTGATGTCATTTCCAGGTCCCCTTTCTCAGTTCTAGGTTTTGTCAAAAAATAAAATGTTTATCACCAGCATCCCACACAGTCTTATTGCAGTATGTTGCATATAAAGAAGAATCCAGTCTATAATGCACTTCAATTATTGAGCCAGTATCAACCTTTAATGAAACACTGTCTACTTTCCAGTTTTACATCACTCCAAAAACCCTGAGAATCTGTGTTCTCTTGCTTCCATAAAACTTTTCAGTGGATTATCTTTCTTCCCATTCAAGAACATGGCTTTTTTTATGTACTCCTTTCCCTGAGGGGTTTTCAAGACATAGAATAAACTTATTTCAATCCTGCCTTACCCAGGCCTCCCAAGCACACTTACCTGAACTTAATTAACAGGCTTCCTGCCCCTCCTGGCCTACTAAATCTGCTCCCCTTTTCTTCTTATCCCTGATTAATGGGCACAAATAATACACATGCATTCTCACAGTAGCAATAAAATTCACAAGTATTTACAAATAGCTCATGATTCATTATAGCTCAGTATTGTGCAAACTTTGCTTAGAGCTTCCGAGTCCCCATGGTGTGGGTGTAGACCTCTTGAGCACTGTGAGGGGAGCGAAGTGTGTCAGCCTCCCTGCTCTGTCTGCGCGCTACACATGCGACACATAAACACAGCCACTGATCTTTTCTAGAAGCAAGTTACTCGCAGACTTTGAGATTGAATCCAAAGCTCCCGTAGATGGCAATGTTTTTCTGTGCCCAAGGCTTTCCCTCCCAGAGGAATAATATACTTTTTTGTAAAGACAAGGGTGAGAACCACTACGTTTCCTGATTTAAACTAGGAACGTAGACCCCAGAGCCTCAGAGCCCATTGCACTGTGGTTTCCTTCTCACTGCGCTTCCACTGTGGCCTGGGCCTTTGGCACCTCTGACCTCAGGAGGAATCATCCCAACTCAATGTAGCGAAGTTAAATTCTATTAACACAATATCTATAGCTTCTGCACAGGTGTGTCTTCCCAAAGTTTCCATTTTACAGAGTGTGTGTGTGTGTTGAGAATGAGGAGTGTGAATTCTCCCAAAGGGACACAAATAGAAACAAATTCAATGTAATAAGCCCTGGTTCCAAAGAATGACGGAATCCCAGCAGTTGGTTTATCAGACATAGGAAGTGTGTGAGTTTGAGACTATATGTGTAAATAGGCAAATAATATGAAATTGTGATTCTTCTCTGACAATAGATTTAACTCAGTTCTACTTCATGGCTTAACACACAGACATCTCCAGCTTCTACTTAGAAACAAAAAGCTGAAACGAAGAGTTTCCACTCTTACACAAACACAATAAACACTGCTGGATCATCTGCAAAATACTGGGTAAATTTTCAACCTGCTGGAGACAGACAGCATCTCCAAGACAATCCAGAAGCAATCACTTGCTTTCCTGGAACAGATACAGGACTGAGAGTTCGTAAAGAATTCTGCTAATACTTACAGTGAATTACTTAGGGCCAAATGTGGGCCAGGGTGCAAGTACAGAAATTATCAGCCTTGCTTTATCCACAGACCTCACCACATAGCTCAGCTTATGAAAATAGCTGGAGGCAGAGAGAGATATAAAAGAAAACCTTTGTGGTGCAAGTATGAGGGAAGGAGGAGCAGCGCCCATGGGGGAAACCGAGCCCCATGGAGGTCCTCCACTTCTCTCTGTCCTTGGAATAAAAGCCAACACTTGTGGGGGCAGGTTTGCAAACCTGTTCTGCTCTTCCCATTGAAAACCAACTGTAGCTCTGGGAGGAGAAAGGGGGGCAAGGAAGAGGGAAGAAGGGAGGGAAGAAGGGAGGGAGGGGCTCTCCCCTTGGTGAAGGACAGGGAAACATCAGATTATCAGATATCCCAGATAGCCACATCCTCTGGAAGTCCTGCTTGTGAGAACACCTGAGATTGTGGCCAAACCAAAACATTTCTTGGAATGCAATATCTTTTTTTGCATCTCTGCCTTTTTAAACAGAGATTTCTTAGAAAAGCATCCTCTGAAAAGTTGTTTGTAGCATATCTGTGAATATATAATCTGTGTATGTGAGACATAATCAAATGCAGGCAATGAAAAATATTTTTAAATGAATGCAAGATGATTGTTTTTGAATAAAGGAATTACATCTATCTTTGATAACCTCAAAACACATTTTTAAGAGAAATGATGTTTGCTGTCAGACTTCAAAGAAAGGGAGAACTGTTAAAGGCATGTACATGGATTGAGCAGTTCTTCTAAGCAACATTTTCAGACAGAAATACAAAGGGAGAGCAGGAAGGGATGAATGACCAATGGGGTGAACACATGTGTATGCTCTGCCGAGGGGGTAATGTTGACTTGGTTTGGATATTCTCATCAGGTAAGGTCTCAAATCAGTTCAAGGTGTGCATACAGTGAGGATAATGTCAGAAGCACATGCTTCTTACATGAAGGGAATGTTCTAGTATTACCTCTTGATTGGTCAGAGTTGAAAGGGGACTGGTTACATCTGGATGTTTATTAAACACTGTAACTTCTATAAGGGTCAATCAAAGCTTAAACTAAGCATTATAGACATAGAAAAGAGGCTGCCTTTGTAAAAGTGATCCATTCATGCCTCAAATTAACAGCATGTAATGCTTGAATTATGTCATATACAAAGATACAGCAAAGAGAAGTGATTAAAGATCTTTCAAAACAAAGAAGGTTTGGGCAGAGTTAAGCAATCTTGATACACATAAAGTTTGTGTCTATTCATATCTCTAGGAAGAGAGCCCATTCTGAAAAAGTCGCCAGCGAGAAGTGTACAGATAGTAGTGAATCGGGATCCCTCAAGGGCACCCCACCACGGAGCCAGGGAGAGGATCACGGAAGACCAGCATGAGGTCCCCAGCTAAACGGTATGGGAGAAGAAGCCAAACCGTGTCAGCGCCGGGCTATGACTGCTTTCTCTAAAGTTGATCATTTATAATATTGGAGAAATTATAATGAATAATGCTTTCTTTGTTTTTAAAATGATGTTAATGCAAGGAAACGGCAATGAGAACTTGATACCCTATTAATTCTATGAAAGCCTTATAAATGATCTTACATCCCAAACTGGTAACTCCTTCTTCTGAGAATCACATTTCACCTACTGGATGCTGACACCACCCAGGAATTCTTAATCCACATTCCAAATATTTTAGTACCTCTCAAGTAGTAGGGTTTGCTCATGTTTTAATGCCAGACTTATGACCATTAAAATAGTAATTTTTGCACATACTTAAATTAAATTGTATTATGCTCAGAATTTTTGGTCACAAATGCAAGAAGAAATCAATAAACTTGTTTAATTGTCAAATCATTCTCCTCTCCAATTAAACCATTTTTCCAACTTTATTCAAAAAGTAATAAAAAATCAGTGAAATAATTAACTGATACACGGTAAGAAGTAAAAGTATGATGATAAAAGAACATAGGATAAACAGTGTTAGCTTAGTCTTCACGGGAGAATAAGGACATTGCACGTGCATCTGGAATCAGCAAGGCTTCCATAGTTCACTTGGAGCTGTGAAATCATGTCTATCTGTTCTCTGCAACACTAGCTTTCAGGTGTCTGTGTCCCAAATTTCTCTTTCTTCTTGAGTTAATTTGAGAATTTGTCTCTTTCTAGGAATTTGTCCACTTCATCTAAATAGTGAAATTACTGGCAAAATCTGTTCAAAACATTCTTTTATATCACTTTCAGTCTACTAGATCTGTAGTGATGTCACTTTCATTCTCGTATCGCTGTTTCTAGTATTTTCTCTAATGTTTTCAAGATTTCTCCAGCAAGAGGTTTAATCATTTTAATCATTTTAAAGAACAAGTTTTTGTTTCCCTATTTTTTCTATTGCAGTTCTATATTTTAATTTCATTGCTTTTGACTGTTATATTTATTGTTAATTCAATCCTATAGTGTTTAATCCTTCTCTAGCTTTGTTGGATTGAAATTTGTATCACTGGCATTTGATTGATCTTTTTTCCTAAAATAAGCATTTAAGTAAACAGACTCCCTCAAAAGATTGCTTCAACTGCATCTCACAATTATTGTGCCATATTTTCATTCAGGTTGAAATGATCTTTAATATATTTTGACATTAAAGATTTCTAATAGTATGTGATTGTATTTACAAATATTTGTAGATTTCATTAACAAATATTTGTGTTGTTGAGTAATAATTTTGTTTTGGCTAGAAAAAATTTCTGTATGATCTTAATCCTTTCAAAGATGTTTAATGTGAATGTTGCATGTACACTTGAATATATATTCTGCTATGGCTGCAAAGAGCATTTTATATGTAGCATTTCCTCTGGACTCCACACAAAACTGAGAAGGGAATGGCCCTCCACTAGTAAGAGGTGCTTCTGAGTTTCAGCTCATCTGTTATATTGGTGCATCAGGGGCCATTTTCAGACAATCTTACTCACACACAAGGCAGAACAGTATCATGCCCTAAATCTGAAGGTTATAAAACCTACATCTTTTGATTGGAAAATTCACTTCTTCCTTACCCCTTTTTCTTTGGGGACTGTATTTCTGGGTTCAATTACATTAAGCCTATTTATCTCCCTAATTCAATTGTTTTCCCACTCTTGCACCAAGATTTTGAGGCATTGCCTCTGCAGGGATCCATGTGTAAGCATCTATTCACCTGCTGAAATCAAATAAAACAAAAGAGAGGATCATACTTCCTGTCTTTGTTCGTGTCCCCTCGGCCAGTCTCAGGGCGTTGGCATCTTACCAGGGAAAGGCGAGGAGAACCAGGACGCTGCTCCACTGGACCCCTCCTGTTAGCATTTGTCCTGCAAGTGAACAGATTTGTTCCATCCTTATAAGCAATCCTTCAGCATTGGGCATTTTATTTAGGACTGCTATGTGGGATGTACTCAGAATGTAAAGATAAGCAGGGAACAAATTATAGTTACAAATTTTCCCATATCTAGAAACTCATGTGTAGGCATGTGTGACAGATGAAAAGCATTTTCACTTCAGTTATACCGGTGACCACCGGCATTTACCAACACGTCAGCCACTCCACACTCACAATTTGAAATTATTACTTTATTGTAAGAACACAGTATATAATACATGTACAAAGTATGTGTGAATTGACTTTGTTATTGGTATGGTCAACAGTAGGCCATTAGCAGTTAAGTTTTGGGGGAGGCAAAAGTTGTACACTGATTTGTAATTGCATGGGGGTCAGCACCCCAACCCCTGCATTGTTCAAGGGTCAGCAGTATTTAACTCATGGCGAAGTTGAGAAGTTTGAAGGGCAGGAAGTAGAGAAAGAAATGGTGGTTATGTTCTGAAAAAAGGCTTTGAAGTTTTTTCTGTGCAAAATAATTTCCTAAATTCAATTTATATCAAACCAGTCAAGGAAACTTCAAACTTATCCAAGTTTGGGCTTTAAGAATTCTAGCTTTCTGTGGAGCCAGGATGGCAGCGTGAGTAGAGCAGCGGAAATCTCCTCCCAAAACCAAATATATACATGAAAATATAACAAAGACAACTCTTCCTAAAATAGAGACCAGAGGACACAGGACAACATCCAGACCACATCCACACCTACAAGAACCCAGCACCTCGCAAAGGGGGTAAGATACAAGCCCCGGCCCGGCGGGACCCGAGCACCCCTCCCCCCGGCCCCTGGCGGGTGGAGAGGAGTCAGCAGGGAAGGAGTGAGAGCCCAGGACTGCTGAACACCCAGCCCCAGGATTCCGGACCAGAGCACAGACACAGTGCATGCGTGGGGTCCTGGATACTAGGGAAACAGGGCGGCAGGACTGGTGAGCAGGTGCCTGAGGCTGACGCCAGAGAACAAAGAAACTGGAACGGTTTTTTTTGGAGACTGCTTTTTGGGAGCCTTAAAGGGACAGGGACCCCAATACTAGGGAAACAGGGCAGCAAGACCGGTGAGAGCGTGCCTGAGACCGGTGCCTGAGGACAAAGAATATCGCACGTTTTTCCCTTTTTTTTTTGGCAACTGCTTTTTGGAAGCCTTAAAGGGACAGGGACCCCAATACTAGAGAAACAGGGCAGCAAGACCAACCAGTGAACGGGTGCCTGAGAACGGTGCCTGAGGACAAAGAAAATCGCACGTTTTTCCCTTTATTTTTATTATTATTATTTTTTCTCTTTCGTTGTTGGTGTTTTGGTTTGGAGAGTGCTTTTTGGAAGTCTTAAAGGGGCAGGAAAGGACACTTAGCCCAGAGGCAGGGAATCTGAGGATCTCTGGGTACTCTAATCCCCTGGGCAACAGGGAGCACAGAGGCCCCTTACGGAGATAAATAGCCTCCCGGCCTCTCACCCTCCAACAGGGCTCCACCATTTTGGAGCAGCAGCCTCAGCCAGGCCACGGCCACATCAACAGCTGAGATGAACTCCAAACCAGCCGGGCTGGTAGCTGAAGCCCTGTCTGCACACAGCTCCTAAGCATAAGCCACTAGAGGTCACTATTCTCCCAGGAGAGGAAGGCCACAAACCAACAAGAAGGAAAGCTCTTCCAGTGGTGACTCGTACCAGCTCTGCAAACTGTCTCTATCACCATGAAAAGGCAAAACTACAGGCAGACAAAGATCACAGAGACAACACCTGAGGAGACAGACCTAACCAGTCTTCCTGAAAAAGAATTCAAAATAAAAATCATGAACATGCTGACAGAGATACAGAGAAAAATGCAAGAGCAATGGGATGAAGTCCAGAAGGAGATCACAGATGTCAGGAAGGAGATCACAGAAGTGAAACAATCCCTGGAAGGATTTATAAGAAGAATGGATAAGATGCAAGAGGCCATTGAAGGAATAGAAACCAGAGAACAGGAACGTATAGAAGCTGACATAGAAAGAGATAGGACGATCTCCAGGAATGAAACAAAACTAAGAGAACTATGTGACCAATCAAAAAGGAATAACATTTGTATTATAGGGGTACCACAAGAAGAAGAAAGAGGAAAAGGGATAGAAAGTCACTTTGAAGAAATAACTGCGGAAAACTTCTCCAAACTGGGGGAGGAAATAATCGAACAGACCACGGAAATGCACAGAACCCTCAACAGAAAGGATCCAAGGAGGACAACACCAAGACACATAATAATTAAAATGGCAAGGATCAAGGACAAGGAAAGAGTTTAAAAGGCAGCTAGAGAGAAAAAGGTCACCTATAAAGGAAAACCCATCAGGCTAACATCAGACTTCTAGACAGAAACCCTACAGGCCAGAAGAGAATGGCATGATATATTTAACTCAATGAAACAGAAGGGCCTTGAACCAAGGATACTGTATCCAGCATGACTATCATTTAAATATGATGGCAGGATTAAACAATTCCCAGACAAGCAAAAGCTGAGGGAGTTTGCTTCCCACAAACCACCTCTACAGGGAATCTTACAGGGGCTGCTCTAGATGGGAGTACTCCTAAAAAGAGCACAGAACAAAACACAAAACAGATGAAGAATGGAGGAGGAGGAATAAGAAGGGAGAGAAGAAAAGAATCTCCAGAAAGTGTATATAACAGCTCAATCAGCAAGCTAAGTTAGGCAGTAAGATACTAAAGAAGCTAACCTTGAACCTTTGGTAAACACGAACCTAAAGCCTGCAATGGCAATAAGTACATATCTCTCAATAGTCACCCTAAATGTAAATGGACTTAATGCACCAATCAAAAGACACAGAGTAATAGAATGGATAAAAAAGGAAGACCCATCTATATGCTGCTAACAAGAAACTCACCTCAAACCCAAAGACATGCACAGGCTAAAAGTCAAGGGATGGAAAAACATATTTCAGGCAAACAGCAGAGAGAAGAAAGCAGGGGTTGCAGTACTAATATCAGACAAAATAGACTTCAAAACAAGGAATGTAACAAGAGAGAAAGAAGCACATTGCACAATGATAAAGTGCTCAGTCCAACAAGAGGATATAATCATTCTAAATATATATGCACCCAATACAGGAGCACCAGCATATGTGAAGCAAATACTAACAGAACTAAAGGGGGAAATAGACTGCAATGCATTCATTTTAGGAGGCTTCAACATGCCACTCACCCCAAAGGATAGATCTACCAGGCAGAAAATAAGTAAGGACATGGAGGCACTGAACAACACAGTAGAACAGATGGACCTAATAGACATCTATAGAACTCTACATCCAAAAGCAACAGTATACATTCTTCTCCAGTGCATAAGGAAAATTTCCCAGAATAAACCACATTCTAGCTCACAAAAAGAGCCTCAGTAAATTCCAAAATATTGAAATTCTACCAACCAACTTTTCAGAACACAAAGGTATAAAACTAGAAATAAATTCTACAAAGAAAACAAAAAGGCTCACAAACACATGAAGGCTTAACAACATGCTTCTAAATAATCAATGGATCAATGAACAAATCAAAATAGAGATCAAAGAATATATAGAAACAAATGACAACAACAACACAAAGCCCCAAATTCTGTGGCATGCAGCGAATGCAGTCTTAAGAGGAAAGAATATAGCGCTCCACGCACACTTGAAGAAGGAAGAACAATCCCAAATGAATAGTCTAACATCAAAATTATCAAAACTGGAAAAAGAAGAACAAATGAGTCCTAAAGTCAGCAGAAGGAGGGACATAATAAAGATCAGAGAAGAAATAAACAAAATTGAGAAGAATAAAACAATAGCAAAAATCAATGAAACCAAGAGCTGGTTCTTTGAGAAAATAAACAAAATAGATAACCCTCTAGCCAAACTTATAAGAGAAAAAGAGAATCAACACAAATCAACAGTATCAGAAATGAGAACGGAATAATCACAACAGACTCCACAGAAATACAAAGAATTATTAAAGACTACTATGAAAACCTATATGCCAACAAGCTGGAAAACCTAGAAGAGATGGACAACTTCCTAGAAAAATACAACCTCCCAAGACTGACCAAGGAAGAAACACAAAAGTTAAACAAATCAATTATGAGCAAAGAAAATGAAATGGTAATCAAAAACCTACCAAAGAACAAAACCCCAGGGCCAGACGGACTTACCTCGGAATTTTATCAGACACACAGAGAAGACATAATACCCATTCTCCTTAAAGTTTTCCAAAAAACAGAAGAGGAGGAAATACTCCCAAACTCATTCTATGAAGCCAACATCACCATAATACCAAAACCAGGCAAAGACCCCACCAAAAAAGAAAATTACAGACCAATATCCCTGATGAATGTAGATGTAAAAATACTCAATAAAATATTAGCAAACAGAATTCAACAGTATATCAAAAGGATCATACAACATGGCCAAGTGGGATTCATCTCAGGGATGCAAGGATGGTACAACATTTGAAAATCCATCAACATCATCCACCACATCAACAAAAAGAAAGACAAAAACCACATGATCATCTCCACAGATGCTGAAAAAGCATTTGACAAAATTCAACATCCATTCATGATAAAAACTCTCAGCAAAATGTGAATAGAGGGCAAGTACCTCAACATAATAAAGGCCATATATGATAAACCCACAGCCAACATTATACTGAACATCGAGAAGCTGAAAGCATTTCCTCTGAGATCGGGAACCAGACAGGGATACCCACTCTCACCACAGTTATTTAACATGGTACTGGAGGTCCTAGCCATGGCAATCAGACAAAACAAAGAAATACAAGGAGTACAGATTGGTAAAGTAGAAGTTAAATTGTCACTATTTGCAGGTGATATGATACTGTACATAAAAATCCCTAAAGACTCCACTCCAAAACTACTAGAACTGATATCGGAATACAGCAAAGTTGCGGGATACAAAATTGACACACAGAAATCTGTGGCTTTCCTATACACTAACAATGAACCAATAGAAAGAGAAATCAGGAAAACAACTCCATTCACAATTACATCAAAAAGAATAAAATACGTAGGAATAAACCTAACCAAAGAAGTGAAAGACTTATACTCTGAAAACTACAAGTCACTCTTAAGAGAAATTAAAGGGGACACTAACAAATGGAAACTCATCCAATGCTCATGGCTTGGAAGAACTAATATCGTCAAAATGGCCATCCTGCCCAAAGCAATCTACAGATTCAATGCAATCCCTATCAAAATACCAACAACATCCTTCAATGAACTGGAACAAATAATTCAAAAATTTGTATGGAAACACCAAAGACCCTGAATAGCCAAAACAATCCTGAGGAAGAAGAATAAAGTAGGGGGGATCTAACTCCCCAACTTCAAGCTCTACTACAAAGCCATAGTAATCAAGACAATTTGGTACTGGCACAAGAACAGAGCCACAGACCAGTGAAACAGATTAGAGACTCCAGAAATTAACCCAAACATATATGGTCAATTAATATTTGATAAAGGAGCCATGAACATACAATGGCAAAATGACAGTCTCTTCAACAGATGGTGCTGTCAAAACTGGACAGCTACATGTAGGAGAATGAAACTGTACCATTGTCTAACCCCATATACAAAAGTAAACTCAAAATGGATCAAAGACCTGAATGTAAGTCATGAAACCATTAAACTCTTGGAAAAAAACATAGGCAAAAACCTCTTAGACATAAACATGAGTGACCTCTTCTTGAACATATCTCCCTGGGCAAGGAAAACAAAAGCAAAAATGAGCAAGTGGGACTACATTAAGCTGAAAAGCTTCTGTACAGCGAAAGACACCATCAATAGAACAAAAAGGAACCCTACAGTATGGGAGAATATATCTGAAAATGACAGATCCTATAAAGGCTTGACGTCCAGAATATATAAAGAGCTCACATGCCTCAACAAACAAAAAACAAATAACCCAATTAAAAAATGGGCAGAGGAACAGAACAGACAGTTCTCTAAAAAAGAAATACAGATGCTGAAAAAGCATTTGACAAAATTCAACAGACACATGAAAAGATGCTCCACATCGCTAAGTATCAGAGAAATGCAAATTAAAACTACAATGAGGTATCACCTCACACCAGTAAGGATGGCTGCCATCCAAAAGACAAACAACAACAAATGTTGGCGAGGCTGTGGAGAAAGGAGAACCCTCCTACACTGCTGGTGGGAATGTAAATTAGTTCAACCATTGTGGAAAGCAGTATGGAGGTTCATCAAAATGCTCAAAACAGACCTACCATTTGACCCAGGAATTCCACTACTAGGAATTTACCCTAAGAACGCAGCAATCAAGTTTGAGAAAGACAGATACACCCCTATGTTTACCGCAGCACTATTTACAATAGCCAAAAATTGGAAGCAACCTAAATGTTCATCGACAGATGAATGGATAAAGAAGATGTGGTACATATACACAATGGAATACTACTCAGCCATAAGAAGAGGGAAAATCCTACCATTTGCAGCAACATGGATGGAGCTGGAGAATATTATGCTCAGTGAAGTAAGCCAAGCAGAGAAAGAGAAATAACAAATGATTTCACTCATCTGAGGATTATAAGAACAAAGGAAAAAATGAAGGAACAAAACAGAAGCGAAATTACAGAACCCAAAAATGGACTAACAGGTACCAAAGGGAAAGGAACTGGGGAGGATGGGTGGGCAGGGAGGGATAAGGGGGGGAAGAAGAAAGGGGATATTAAGATTAGCATGCATGGGGGGTGAGGGCTGTACAACACACAGAGGACAAGTAGTGATTCTACAACATTTTGCTATGCTGATGGACAGTGACTGTAATGTGGTTTTTAGGGGGGACTTGGTATAGGGGAGAGCATAGTAAACATAGTATTCTTCATGCAAATGCAGATTAAAGATTAAAAAAAAGGAAAAAAAAAGAAAGAAAGAAAAGGGGGATTACTCCTTGATAGGATAAAACTATTGGTAAATCAAAGATTAATGCATGCTTTAAATATCCTTAATTTTGATCACTTAAAGGGTGTCAGATGATCGGCTATGGAGGTACTCTTTTCTGATAATATTCCTTTCTCTTAATAAAAAAAAAAAAAAAAAAGAAGAAGAAGCAGTTCCTGTGTGCTGACCTCCAATGAGTTCCACACAGTGGTATAGAGGGCATGTCAATGTGAGCAAAGGGTCTATTTGTTTTTATGCAGAAGATCAAGGCATAGCTTGGCTACCCAGAAAATGAACTAAGATACGATATGAGGAGGAGCTTCCAGCATCAGCACTCTCTGGAGGACTCGTGCCGGGGGATAATCATCAAAAAGCCTCCACAGGGATCCGGTCGATGCTGCGGTTGTGGCTGCGTCCATCCCACCATTTCCTGGACTTGCCACTGGAATGAGGAGGGAGATGTCTAGGCTGGCATGTGCATACAGTGAGACAACGAATTTGAGTGGATTCTGACTGTTGGAACTCAACCAGGAGTTGGGAGGGGTGCAAGTTGTAGTGCTCCAAAATCTTATGACTATAGACTATCTACGGTTAAAAGAACATACGGGATGTGAACAGATCCCAGAAATGGGTTGCTTTAATTTGTCTGATTTCTCTCAGACTGTTCAAGTACAGTTGGACAATATCCATCATATCATAGACAAATTTTCACAAATGCCTAGGGTGCCTAACTGATTTTCTTGGCTTCACTAGAGTTGGCTAGTAATTATAGATTTGCTTAGTTTATGTCACCATATTCCTATTATGTTAATATGTGTGCACAAGTTAGTAGTTTAAAACCTATACATGCTTAAGGTACTCTACAAGAAGATATGTCAAAGAAATAATCAATCCTCCCATGTTTTCTTCCATATGCTACCTCTATAGCTTTTCTTCTTCCTTCCTAATTACAACCCTTAAATAGAATTTGTGCCTCATATTGAATTTACCGAGAATCATAATTCCTCCAGGTGGTAAAGATACCTCGAGACAAGTGCTGGGCATAGAAGCCACAGGGCATAAATCTGCAAAGATGTAAAAAGCTAACCTTCTCAAACAATATGGCTTCTCTCTCACTTACCAACTTTACATTTACCTGTATGGCCCCAGAAGATGACTGGTTAGCCAGAGACAGGTAAGATTCCTCAAGGGAGGAACAACCTAAGACAGGCACAGTCACAGGGGGGCCATTAGGTGAGAAATCGGGGAACAGTGGTGAAGCTTAGATCCTCACCACCCCCCTGTTTTTAGAGAAAGCTTCTGCATCCGTGGATGTTTTATTGCCCTTGTCTACCTCAGATTAGCACATAGTCTACAGGCACACACATGATCATCTACAATTGCTCTCTTACAACACTAAACTATGTTTTCTACCTTTATCTTGCATCTACCTACCACTTCAGCATTTTATTAAAAATAAAAATAATAATAATAATAATAATAAAGGGAGAAATGTGGGATCCACATATAAATCAAGTATAAAAATCAAACGAATATTCATATTTGACCTGATTGTTTATAGTTCATAATGCATGATCAAAACCGAAAGTTTCTGTGATGAATGCCCTTGTACTGTTCACCATGTAAGAACTTATTCACTATGTAAGAATTCGTTCACCATGTAAGAACTTGTTCATTATGCTTCAGAAGATTGGAGACTGACAAGAATTAGGCTTGAGATGGATTAATGATTGTGCATTGAGCATTGACCCCCCTATACAGAATTTTATTGTTGTTAACAACCATTTGATCAATAAATGTGAGAGATGCCCTCTCAAAAAAAAAAAAAAAAGCCCGATGGCTCCTGGTGTATGACTGTGGATTACAGAGAACTGAATAAAGTCATACCCCTTTGCAAAAAAAAAAAAAAGAATTCTAGCTTCCTACAGGTAGTGACTCATAGCATCTCACTACGCTGATAGATAGTGGCTGCAATTGGGTCGGGGTGGGGGGATCTGATAATATGGTTGAATGTTTAAACCACAATGATGCTCATGTGAAACCTTCATAAGATTGTGCATCAATGATACCTTAATTAAAAAAAAAAACTCCTCCCCCCAACAAAAGAAGCCTAGCTTCTTGTGAGAAACGGATTCAATATTGACACAAGAAATTTCAGAAACCTGATTGTAACAGATTCATTTCTAAATGAAAGGAGTTTTGAATCAATTTCATTTAAACACCATTGCTACATACTAGACGCTGGGAGTAAGAAGAAGCCCCTTTCTTGGAGTTTACATGCTAGAGATTGAACTAGACAACAAACAAGGAGTAAAATACAAGGGCCATGACAGAAGCAACTGGGTGCTGGTTACACTCTTTCAAGAAAATCATTTAACGTCTGACTTTAACATCCTATGTATCTTCTTGTTTGCACACAGGGTAGACATGTGAGAAGCAGTGGTGTTAGTGCTTCTCGATGAATGGCTGTGGTGAGCCAAGGTGGGATCGGAGGGTTTCCCACGCCAGGGTAGAGGGTTATTCACGATTCACTGAAAGATGTTTCACACCCTCTTGCCCAGAATGAATTGTTCACCCCCCAAAGCCCTTCCTATAGAAATTTTAGAGTCATCACAAATTCAGTGGTAGTCTTTATGTAACAGAGAGGTGAATTAATCTTCAGACATGGATACTGAGAGTTTAAAGAAAATGGCAACATTTAAGAATAACTGTAAATCTTATTTCCCTCTCCACCACCCCAACAGGTGCTCATTTTGAAGGTGACCTACTTTTCTTGGAAGCAATACGGGCGAGGGGAGGAAGCATGTCTCAGATTTCAGCTTTGAGGAGGAAGAGTTCAGATTGTCAGGACTGGACGAGCATTTTTTAATTTCCCAGGATGCCAGACCCGGTGGCTTCCTTAGGAAGCTCTGCACCCCCTCCAACCTGCCCCCTCTATTAACCAAGCCCCACCCACCCCTGGGCTGAGGGAATCCAGGGCCACCCAGGTGTGTAGCCTAAATCCCTTCTCTCTTGATTGGAAAGGTGGGGGTTGGAGGGATTTGGCGGGAGATATTTGTAGCCTTTTTGCAGGGGGAGAGGAGGCTTGGAACCCCATGATTCGGAGCCAATCTCAGCCTAATAAACTTGTCATAAATAAATGGTGGGGTGTAGATAGGGAAAGAGTGCACTGAAAAATGTTTCACACCCTCTTGCCCAGAATGAATTGTTCACCCCCCAAAGCCCTTCCTATAGAAATTTTAGAGTCATCACTAATTCAGTGGTAGTCTTTATGTAACAGTGTGGTGAATTAATCTTCAGACATGGATACTGTGGATGCGCTAGTGTCAGGGAGCTCTTATTATGGTTCGGCTCTGACTCGACACTGCGCTGGCACCCCACCGGCCTGGATTACTGTGCCTGGCTTCTGTCCTGGGCCCCTGGCTCCTCCTTATGTGGCAACCATTGTGGCTGCTGGTATAGGCAGCTCAGCCTTCAGAGTGGGCTCTGGACCCTGTGCAGCTGACCTCCAACCCCCCAGAGCCAACTGAGTCCTGGTCTTTGCATTCCTCTAATCTGTCCTGAATTGCCCCGTGCACTTAATAAAAGTCTCAGAGCCAGGGGCTTTAATTATCTGGGGCACTCTGCTCCAGCCCACATGTTGGGTCCACCTCAAGAGTTGGCGTATACTTTAATTACATTTCTGGACACATATTCAGCTGGAGAGCTGCCCCCGGGGCCAGATCAGTTTGCTGTTCCACATGAGGGCCAGAATGACAAGATGATCCAGCATCCAGTGGTGAGTTGGGATATGAACCAGGTCCCAGATCTGCCTCCTTGACTAAAAAGTAAGACTCAAACTGTAGGTCTAGATCAAGTTGAAGACCACCGATGACTTGAAATACGTGTCCCACCTCTAGGTAGTCATAATTCAAACCAGCAAGGTTTATTGTTTCACCTTCAAACCTGAAATCTAGCTCAGCATCGATGGCTTGCCAAAGTTCTTATTGGAACTCCGGGTGAACTTGCAAAAAAATACTTACAACAACAATTACAGGATGATTATTTAAATCGCAGTATGGATATCTTCTCTCCTGAGGAGAAGCTATCTATGGAATTTCTGGGAGACACACATCAATCTCCACAGGCTCCTGAGGAGGTTGAACCTTTTTTTCTTTTTTGTATCATGAATGTACAATTAAATGAGTAACATTATGGTTGCTAGATTCATGCCATGATCAAGACCCCACCACCTACCCCATCACAGTCACTGTCCATCTGCGCAGCAAGATGCCATAGAATCACCACTTTTCTTCTCTGTGTTGTACTGCCTGCCCTGTGTCCCCTGCCTACATTATGTGTGCTAATCGTAATGTATTTTTTCCCCCTTACCCCTCCCTTTGCACCCATCCTTCCCAGTCCCTTTCCCTTTGGTAACTGTTAGTACATTCTTGGGTTCTGTGAATCTGATGCTGTTTTGTTCCTTCAGTTTTTGCTTTGTTCTTATACTCCACAGATGAGTGAAATCATTTGATCTTGTTCCACCTGGCTTAATACACTGAGAATAATACCCTCTAGCTCCATCCATGTTGTGCAAATGGTAGGATTTGTTTTCTTCTTAAGGCTGAATAATATTCCATTGTGTATATATACCACATCTTCTTTATCCATTCATCTACTGATGGGCACTTAGGTTGCTTCTATTTCTTGGCCATTATAAATAGTGCTGCGATAAACATAGGGGTGCATTTGTCTTTTTCAAACAGGGCTACTGCATTCTTAGGGTAAATTTCTAGAAGTGGGATTCCTGGGTCAAATGGTATTTCTCTTTTGAGTTTTTTGAGGAATCTCCATACTTCTTTCCACAAAGGTTGAACTGATTTACATTCCCACCAGCAGTGTAGGAGGGTTCCCCTTTCTCCAAAACCTCGCCAACATTTGTTGTTGTTTATCTTTTGGATGGTGGCCATCCTAACTGGTGTGAGGTGGGATCTCATTGTGGTTTTAATTTGCATTTCTCTGATGATTGGCAATGTGGACCATCTTTTCATGTGCCTGTTGGCCATCTGAATTTCTTCTTTGGAGAAGTGTCTGTTCAGATCCTATGCCCATTTTTAATTGGATTATTTGCTTTTTGTTTGTTGAGGTGCATGAGTTCTTTATATGTTTTGGATGTCAACCCTTTATCGGTATGTCATTTATGAATATAATCTCCCATACTGTAGGAAATCTTTTTGTTCTATTGATGGTGTACTTTGCCTTATAGAAGCTTTTCAGCTTGATATATTCTCACCTGTTCATTTTTGCTTTTATATCTCTTGCCCAAGGAGATATGTTTCTGAAGAAGTCACTCATGTTTATGTCCAAGAGGTTTTTACCTATGTTTTTTTCTAAGAGTTTTATGGTTTCATGACTTAAATTCAGGTCTTTAATACATTTTGATTTTACTTTTGTGTATGGGGACAGACAATAATCCACTTTCATTCTCTTACATGTAGCTGTCCAGTTTTGCCAACACTAGTTGTTGAAGAGACTGTCATTTCCCCATTGTATGTCCATGGCTACTTTATCATATACTAATTGACCATATATGTTTGGGTTAATATCTGAACTCTCTGTTCTGTTCCACTGGTCTGTGGGTCTGTTCTTGTGCCAGTATCAAATTGTCTTGATCACTGTGACTTTGTAGTAGAGCCTGAAGTTGACAAGCGAGATCCCCCTGCTTTATTCTTCCTTCTCAGGATTGCTTTGGCTATTCAGGGTCTTTTGTGGTTCCATATGAAGTTTAGAACTATTTGTTCCAGTTGGTTGAAGAATGCTCTTCTTACTTTGATAGGAATTGCATTGAATGTGTTGATTGCTTTAGGGAGATGGCCATTTTGACAATATTAATTCTTCCTACCCAAGAGCATAGTATGATTTTTCATTTGTTAGTGTCCTCTTTAATTTTTCTTAAAGAGTGTTTTGCAGTTTTCAGGGTATAGTTCTTTCACTTCCTTGGTTAGGTTTATTCCTAGGTATTTTATTATTTTTGATGCAATTGTAAATGAAATTGTTTTCCTGATTTCTCTTTCTGTTAGTTCATCATTAGTGTATAGGAAAGCAACAGATTTCTGTGTATCAATTTTTTATCCTCCTACTTTGTTGAATTCAGATATTAGTTCTTGTAGTTTTGGAGTGGAGTCTTTAGGGTTTTTTATGTACAGTAACATTTCTACATATAGTGACAGTTGGACTTCTTCCTTACCAAACTTGATGTCCTTTATGTCTTCGTTTTGTCTGATTGCCATGGGTAGATCCTCCAGTACTGTGTTGAATAAAAGTGGGGAGAGTGGCATCCCTGTCTTGTTCCCATTTTGAGGTGTAAAGCTTTCAGCTTCTCACTGTTAAGTATGATGTTGGCTGTGTGTTTGTCATATACAGCCTTTATTACATTGAGGTACTTGTGTTCTATACCCATTTTGTTGAGAGTTTTTATCACGAATGGTTGTTGAATTTTGTTGAATACTTTTTCAGCATCTATGGTGATGATCATGTGGTTTATATCCTTCTTTTTGTTGATGTGGTGGATGATGTAGATGGATTTTCAAATGTTGTACCATCCATCCTTGCATCCCTGAGATGAATCCCACTTGATTATGGTGTATGATCCTCTTGATGTATTTTTGAATTCAGTTTGCTAATATTTTGTTGAGTATATATGTTCATCAGGGATACTGGTCTGTAATTTTCTTTTTTGTGGCGTCTTTGCCTGGTTTTGGTATTAAAATAATGCTGACTTCATATAATGAGTTGGGAATTATGCCCTCCTCTTCTACTTTTTGGAAAACTTTAAGGAGAATGGGTATTATGTCTCCTCTAAATGTCTAATAAAATCCTACAGTGAATCCATCTGGTATGGGAGATTTGTTGTTGGGTAGTTTTTTGATTACTGATTCAATTTCATTGCTGGTAATTGGACTGTTTAGATTTTCTGTTTCTTCCTTGGTCAGTCTTGGAAGATTATATTTTTCTAGAAAGTTGTCCATTTCCTCCAGATTATCTAGCTCATTAGCATATAGATTTTCATAGTATTCTCTAATAATTCTTTGTATTTCTGTAGAGTCCATCATGATTTTTACTTTCTCATTTCTGATTCTGTTTATGTGTGTAGATTCTCTTTTTCTCTTAATAAGGCTAGCTAGGGGTTTATCTATTTTGTTTATTCTCTCAGAGAAAAAGCTCTTGGTTTCATTGATTTTTTTCTATTCTTTTATTCTTCTCAATTTTATTTGTTTCTTCTCTGATCTTTATTATATCCCTCCTTCTGCTGACTTTGGGCCTCATTTGTTCTTCTTTTTCAGTTACAATAATGTGAATTTAGACTATTTATTTGGGATTGTTCTTCCTTCTTTAAATAGGCCTGGATTGCTATATACTTTCTTGTTAGAACTGCTTTCACTTCATCCTACAGAAGTTGGGGCTTCATGCTGTTATTGTCATTTGTCTCCATATATTGCTTGATCTCTGTTTTAATTTGGTCATTGATCCATTGATTTTTTAGGAGCATGTTGTTAAACCTCCATGTGTTTTTGAGCCTCTTTGTTTTCTTTATACAATTTATTTCTAGTTTTATACTTTGTGATCTGAGAAGTTGGTTGGTAAAATTTCAGTCTTTTTGAATTTACTGAGGCTCATTTTGTGGCCTAGTATGTGGTCTATTCTGGAAAACAATCCATGGACACTTGAAAAGAATGTGTATACTGCTGCTTTTGGGTGTAGAGTTCTGTAGACGTCTTTTAGGTCCATGTGGTCTAGTGTGTTGTTCAGTGCCTCTGTCTCCTTACTTATTTTCTGTCTGGTGGATCTGTTCTTTGGAGTGAGTGGTGTGTTGAGGTCATCTAAAATGAATGCATTGCATTCTATTCCCTCCTTTAAATCTGTTAGTATTTGTTTCACATATGTCAGTGCTCTTGTATTGGGTGTATATATATTTATAATGGTTATATCCTCTTTTTGGAGTGACACCTTTATCATTATGTAATGTCCTTCTTTGTCTCTTGTTTCTTTATTTTTTTTTGAAGTCTATTTTCTCTGATATAAATACTGTAACACCTGCTTTTTTCTCCCTATAGTTTGCATGAAATATCTTTTTTCATCCTTTCACTTTTAGTCTCTGTATGCTGTATGTCTTTGGGTTTGAGGTGAGTCTCTTGTAAGCAGCATATAGATGGGTCTTGCTTTTTTATCCATTCTAGTACTCTGTGTCTTTTGACTGATTCATTCAGTCTGTTTACATTTAGGATGATTATCAACAGATATGTACCTATTGCCTTTGCAGGCTTTGGATTCATAGTTACCAGAGGCTCAAGGGTAGCTTCTTTACTATCTAACAGTCTACCTTCAACTCACTTATTACGCTGTTATAAACACAGTCTGATGATTCTTTCTTTCTTTCCCTTCTTATTCTTCCTCCTCCACTTTTTATGTGTTACATGTTTTATTCTGTGCTTTTTTGTGTTTCCCTTGACTGCTCTTGTGGATAGTTGATTTTATTTTTTGCCTTTAGTTAGTATTTGGTTGGTCCTCTTTCTTTTCTGTGATTTTATTTCCTCTGGTGACATCTAGTTAGTTCTAGGAGCACTTCCATCTAGAGCAGTCCCTTTAAAATGCCCTGTAGAGGTGGTTTGTGGGAGGCAAATTCCCTCAACTTTTGCTTTTCCAGAAATTGTTTAATCCTTCCTTCAAATTTAAATGATAATCTTTCTGGATAAAGTATTCTTGGTTCAAGGCCCTTCTCTTTCATTGCATTAAATATATCATGCCATTCTCTTCTAGCCTGTAAGGTTTCTGTTGAGAAATCTGATGATAGCCTGATGGGTTTTCCTTTACAGATGATGTTTTTTTCTCTCTCTGGCTGCCTTTAATACCATGTCCTTGACTTTGATCTTTGCCATTTTAATTATTATACGTCTTGGTGTTGTCCTCCTTGGGTCCTTTGTGTGGAAGATCTGTGGTCTTACATGGTCTGAGATACTTTTTTTTCCCTCAGCTTGGGGAAAGTTTCATCAATTATTTCTTCAAAGACACTTTCTATCCCTTTTTCTCTCTCTTCTTCTTCTGGTACCCCTATAATGTGAATATTGTTCCATTTGGATTGGTCACACAGTACTCTTAATATTCTTTCATTCCTAGAGATCCTTTAATCTCTCTCTCCCTCAGCTTCTCTATATTCTTGTTCTCTGATTTCTATTCGAGTAACAGTCTCTTCCATCTCATCCAGTCTGCTCGTAAGTCCTTTTATGAATTGTTTCCTTTCTGTCATCTCCCCCCAGACTTCATCCCTTAGCTCTTGCATACTTCTCTGCAGGTCTATCAGCATGGCTATGACTTTTATTTTGAATTCTTTTTCAGGAAGATTGGTTATAACTGTCTCACCAGGCCCTCTCTCTGGTGTTGTTTGAGTGATTTTGGACTGAAGAAGTTTCTTCTGCCTTTTTATGGTGATTGTAGTGATCGTGGCAAGTGGTACATCTGTCAGCTGGGAGAACAAAGTCCCTTCCTGCTTGCTGGTCACCTTGCCCTTCTCCGCTGCCTGTGCTAGTTACCTGCACATAGCATGCAGTGTCTAGGTTAATCCCCTGAGCTGCCGTGGGCAGTGCAGCCTTTAGGATAGCCTATCACACTGTGAGCAGTTGCACACATGCCAGGTGTGTTCTCCTGTGAGTACAGCACCCCTTCATGCCTTCTGGGCCTTGTGCAGGCTTCCTCTGCCTGTGCTGGGCAGCTGCACCTAGGCAGCAGCCTCTGGGTCTATCCTGGTTAGCTTCACACTGGGAAAAGATTCTGTGTCGTTGCTGCGGGCGGGGCTGCTCCCTGGCTGGTCCACAGCAGTGGTGGGTCAGTTGGCTTGCTTGCAGTGCTGGCAGAGGGAATGAACATCAGGCTGCCTATTACTGTGAGGGGCTTTGTAGCTTCATTACCACTCAGGGGGTTAGGGCACCTGAGGTTCCTTAAGATTCCAGCCTGCTGAGCTGAGTGTGCCAAGATGATTTTGTCTACCTGTTAAACCCTTGTCCCTTTAAGACTTTTAAAGTGCCTGCTTTTCTTTTGTCTCAGGGGAGCTGGCTGTAGGAACCTGTGTGCAGACTCCATCTCGGATTTTACTGTTCCATTTCTCCAGCAGTACACCATGCAGTGTGGGTCTGTGCTCTCAGGGTAGATTTCTAGTGCTGGTTAACAGTCCTGTGCTTCCACTCCCTCCCCACTCTGATTCTTTTCCTCCTGCCAGTGAGCTGGGGTGGGGGGAGTGCTTGGGTCCCACCAGGTCACAGCTTTGTATCTTACCCTTTTCATGAAATGCTGAGCTCTCACAGATGTAGATGTAGCCTGTCTGTTGTACTGTATCTTCTGGTCTCTCTTTTAGGAATAGTTGTATTTGCTGTATTTTCAAAATATATATGGGTTTGGTAGGAGATTTCCACTGCCCTACCTACATCGCTGTCTTGAGTGCCCCCTCACATCCAGGTTTTTTACAAGATGGCTTAACAAATATTCTTATTATTTAATATCATTGAATAATCTCTTATTTGAACTCAAAATACCTTATGTGACATGGGGTTGTTTTAATTCCAGGCTTATATAGACTTTCTTTGTCCTGACCTTGGGAACTACACAACGCCTTAGCCCACAGAAAGCTCAATCTTTGTGGCAATCATAACTCTAAGATCACCACACACTCATGCACTCACCTGTATAAACCCTTCCCCTTGAGAGTGGGCAGGAATGGAAAATATAATGGGATATGCACAGCTTTCTTTAGTTATGTTATATAAGACTGTTGTAGTGGCATTTAGGGATATTCCCTTGTTGACTTTCAAGAGGTAAGCATGTCACCATACTGTAGGAGGTCAGTGTGGTGAGGATCTGAGGACAGCCTGTGGGTGATGAGAATGTCCAGGAAGAAAACAGAGGCCTCCAACCTACAACTGCAACAGCCTGAATAAATTTGGGAGAGGACTGTGAGACTCAGATAAGATTACAATCTGGTCAGCACCTTGATTTTAGCCTGATGAGAAACTGTGCAGAGGACTTAAACCTGAGCCTCGGACACTGAGATAACAGATGTGTGTTGTGTTGCTTTAAGCAACTGCATTTGTGGTGATTTGTTATCCAGCAAAAGAAGAGTGATACAATATCCTTGCATCCTCTGCTGTACTGCCCACCCTAATTATAAAAGAATGTCACCAATACCTACAAATGTGAAATGCCCATCTTGAATTAGTAATTTTACAAAAATTCATATGAAAATACATGTCTGGAGCTTGCATCAATCTCAGATACTCAGAACTGAGTATATTCAATGGTGATTTTGTAGAAAATACTACAATCTAGATAATTCTTATTTTCTAACTTGATTTTTTACTCTTTTCCTTAATAGTTACCACTTTAGTAAAACTAAAATAGTTTTAAGTATTTTATATATGATATGTGGTTTCTATTACTTACAATTCAACTCATAGTGTCCTAATTCAAGTATAGAATAACAAAATCAGCACTACCTATTTTTTTGGAAATTCCTAAGCAAATTTAGATGACAGGTGTAGAAATTGCATGACTAATTTGAGGGTAGTGGATTGAAAAGCTGTATACTAGTTGGCCCATACAATATTCCCATATCATTCAATTCAGATAGCATAGCTCTTAGAATCACCTTTTATTAGCAAAATGTTTGAGGATTGATATAAATTTGAATAAGTGACAAAGCAATTTGTCATAGATCAAAATGCCTTTCCTTTTTTCCTACAGAGGCATTTAAAGCCTTTTTGAATGTTTATGTTCATTAATTTCACTCCATGGGCTTACCATAGCATTATAAAGCATTGGGAAAACAAAATAAAGAATTTAATAAATACTTCAAAATATTTGCAAGTTGTAAATTGAATTATTTGTCTGAATAAGTTTCTCTGATTACAAAAGGAAACAAATACTCATTATAGTGAATATGGAAAATACAGATAAAATAAATAACAGTAGTATTTCTAGAACTCAGCTTTAAACATCCTTTTTTTTTAAGAAAATTATTTTTTATTGAAGGGTAGTTAACATACAGTATTACATTACTTTCAGGTGTCCAGCACAGTGATTGAACATTTATATACATGATAATTCTAGGTACCAGCTATCACCATACCAAGATGTCACAATATTTTGACTATATTCCTTATGCTATACATTACATCCCAGTTACTTACGTATTTTACAATTGGAAGTGTGTACTTTATTTATTTATTTATTTATTTATTTATTTTATTATTTTTTTTTTCCTCTCTCTCTTTTTTTTTTGTGACGGCATCTCTCCTAATTTTTTTTGATCAAATAGTTGTTAACAACAATTAAATTCTGTATAGGGGACTCAATTCTCAATGTATAATCATTAATCCACCTTAAGCCTAATTTTCATCAGTCTCCAATCTTCTGAAGCATAACGAACAAGTTCTTACATGGAGAACAAATTCTTACATAGTGAATAAGTTACATGGTGAACAGTACAAGGGCAGTCATCACAGAAACTTTCGGTTTTGATCATGTATTATGAACTATAAACAGTCAGTTCAAATATGAATATTCGTTTGATTTTTATACTTGATTTATATGTGGATACCACATTTCTCTCTTTATTATTATTATTTTTAATAAAATGCTGAAGTGGTAGGTAGATGCAAGATAAAGGTAGAAAACATAGTTTAGTGTTGTAAGAGAGCAAATGTAGATGATCAGGTGTGTGCCTGTAGCCTATGTGTTAATCCAAGCTAGACAAGGGCAATAAAATATCCACAGATGCAGCAGATTTCTCTCAGAACAGGGGGGGTGGGAGGTTCTAAGCCTCACCTGATGGCCCCCCTGTGACTGTGCCTGTCTTAGGTTGTTCCTCCCTTGAGGAATCTTACCCATCTCTGGCCAACCAGTCATCTTCCGGGACCATACAGGGAAATGTAAAGTTGGTAAGTGAGAGAGAAGCCTTTTTGTTTGAAAAGGTTAGTTTTTTACTTCTTTGCATATTTATGCCCTGTGGCTTCTATGCCCAGCATTTGTCTTGAGGTATCTTTACCACTTGGAAGAATTGTGATACATGGTAAATTCGATATGAGGCACGAATTCTATTTATAGGTTGTAATTAGGAAGGAAGAAGAAAAGCTATAGAAGTAGTAGGCAGAGGAAAACATGAGAAGATTGATTATTTCTTTGACATATCTTCTTGTATAGTAACTTCAGCATGTATAGGTTTTAAACTACTAATTAAATTGCACACACACATTAACATAATAGGAATACAGTTACATAACCAAAGCATACCTATAATTACCAGCCATCTCCAGTGAAACTAAGAAAACCAGTTAGGCACCTTAGGCATTTGTGAAAACTTATCTATAATATGGTGAATATTGTCCAACTGAACTTGAACAGTCTGATAGAAATCAGAGAAATTAAAACAACCCATTCCTGGGGACGGTGCACATCCCATATGTTCTTTTAACAGTAGATAGTCTGTAGTTGTAAGATTTTGGAGCGCTACAATTTGCACTTCTCCTAATTCTTGGTTGAGTTCCAACAGTGTAGATCCAGTCAAATTTGTTGTTTTACTGTGTGCACAGGCCAACTTAGATATCTCCTTCATCATTCCTATGGCAAGTCCAGGAACCGGTGGGATGAGTGCCTCTACAGCTGTAGCAGTGCATGGATCTTTGTTGGGGTTTTTTGATGATCATCTTCTGGCATGAGTCTTCCAGAGAGTGCTGTGTTGGAAGTTCTTTTTCATATCGTATCTTAGTTCATTTACAGAGTAGCCAAATTAGGCTTTGATCCTCTGTATAAGCACAAACAAACCCTTTGCCTACACTTTTATATGCCCTTTATACCATTGTGTAGATCTCATTGGAGGTCACCACACAGGAACTGCTTTTTTTTTTTTTTGTTATCATGAATCTACACTTACATGATGAATATTATGTTTACTAGGCTCTCCCCTATACCAGGTCTCCCCTATAAACCCCTTTACAGTCACTGTCCAGTAAACATCCTTTGTAATGTAGAATACATCTGGAACACACTTGAAAATAAGGAATTGATGGGCTAGAAATATTTGTTTATATTTGCATATTTTTAAAATTTTTACATAATATTTAAAGCTTCTTTATATAATATAAACATTATTCATTTTATTCTAGAGTATTATAGGCAAATATGTTAAACTACTTTACTTTTTTCCAATGTGGAATTTATTATAAAATGTTTTCTTTCTTTTTGTTGTTCCATGTGTTCATTTCTGTGTGTGTGATTTCATATGTAGAAGATTAAAATGCTCAAGTAAAAATCAGCTGACCTTACTCTCTGGATTTTGTCTTTAGTTTCATACTTAGAAAAATGTTATCCATCACAAAAGTACATTAAAATAATCTAACATTCCAAGAAAAGTGATCAACAGCACACAGAAATCTATTGAAAAACTCCTTGATCTCTTAACCAGTAAATTCCATCAATAAATATTTGCAAGGGGTTTTGCTGAGGGACAAGTTTGCTGTGGTGTCCCTACAAAGTGGTTACAAATCCATTTTTTTTAATATCCATGAAAGCTTTCTTTTTTTAAAACTTTAGGTCTTGATGAATGTCGGATAAAATTTGCAGGGTTTTTTAAAGTTGTAAACAAATTTTTCCCCTACAAATACTGTTTTTGTTTTCTACTTACGTTTGTTTGAAGAACGGTTGGGTTCTAAATATCATTTTTTTACTGAAGTATAGTTGATATACAATATTATGTTGGTTTTAAGTATACGATGGAGTGATTCAACAGCTATGTACATTATTAAATGCTCACCCCAAGTAGTATAGTTATTACCTGTCAACATAGAAAGATGTCATAGAATTAGTGACTATATTCACTAAGCTGTACTTTCATGCCTGTGACTAATTTATGACTGAGATTTTGTGCCTTTTAATCTTCTTCACTTATTTCTCCACCCACTCTAAACCCTCCCCGAAGTAACCACCAGTCACTTCTCAGTGTCTACGAATCCATTGCTGTTTTGTACATTATAATTTGTTTTGTTTTTAAATTCTACATATAATTGGAATCATATGGTACTTGTCTTTCTCTGCCAGGCTTATTTCGCCGAGCATATCTTCTTGGTTTATCCATGTTCTCACAAATAGCAGGATTTCTTTCTCTTTTCTTTCTTTCTTCTTTATCCACTCATCTATTGATGGACACTTTGGTTCCTTTGATATATAGGCTATTATAAATAATGCAGCAATAAACATAGGAGTCCATATGTCTTTTCAAATCAGAGATTTTGTTTCCTTTGGGTAAATTCCTAGAAGTGCAGTTACTGGGTACTATGGTATTTCTATTTTTAGTTTTTTGAGGAATCTCCAAGCTGCTTTCCATAAATGGCTGGACCAATTTACATGCCCACCAACAGTGTAGGAGGGCTCTCTTTTCTCCACATCTTCACCAACACTTGTTATTTCTTGTCTTTTGGATAGTGGCCATTCTGACTGGTGTGGGATGATATCTCATTGTGGTTTTGATTTGCATTTCCCTGATGTGCCTGTTGGCCATATGTAGTTCTTCTTTGGAAAAGTGTCTATTCGAGTCCCCTGCCCATTTTTTAATTGGATTATTTGTTTTTTTTGGTATTGAGTCAGAAGTGTTCTTTACATCCATAAATAGAATGTTAGCCCCTATTTGGGTATCATTTATGAATATATTTTTCCATACTGCTAAATATAATTTCTAATTCAAACTTACTAAATGTTATGGAAGGCACAGTATTATGATTTTCTATTTATTTTTCATGGATGGTTTCTTCATATTGTAGTTGTATTACAAATATGTACTTAAGGGGCTATTAAAACAATGTCAACTCTGTTCTAAAAGAGCTGTTAAGTAGACATATAACCCCCAGTTTTTGTTTCTATATCCTACAAACAAAGCAGAGTTCCAGAGAGTCTCTTAGAATCATCTTGGAAAGAGACTCAAGAAAATAACATAGATCTTCTCAATGACCCATGAACTCTCTGAGCATTGCTTCATTTAAAAAGTTGTTTATTTTAATGTTATTAGTATAAAAATAAAACTCCTAGCTTATTTTATGACATAAAAACTCTATAAAATAGAGTAAACATGAAAATCGATCAGAAGCCTGCAGCCTAAAGATAACCATTCTTACCGTTGGCCAGTCTTTTGAGAAGGCAGATAAGACAAATTATCAAATTATCATGTAATAGTTTTTCAAGTGTCCCATAACTAAGAATTATTGTAGTTATCATCTTTATTATCATTATAAAAATACTTCTCTTTATCTGAAACAGTATAAATAGAAAGGAAACATTTTCTTTAGTGCTTCAAACCTGTTTTACTGTTCAAGTTAAATACTGTAAAAGACCATGTTGGACTTCTCTAATTAGTCCTTAGCCATTTTATTTTCCTGTGGTTTGGTTATCTCTGATTCTTAAAACAGTTTCTAAGTTAGAAAGGGTGCTCTAGAAATACTCCTAGAAGAAATGGTCATTTTTTAAAAATTTATGAGAGCTTGCTAATTATACAGAATTGCTATTTGGGAAGGAAGAGACATATTTGAGATAAAGGGATGTATTGTTATTGAGCTTATACCCCAAACCTGGAACATGAAGCAACCAAAATTTAGAAACAAATTTAGTATATTTCAGCGGGAGTCAAATATCCACTGAACTACAAAAATGCCTAATCTCTGATAATATTACAGGAAATAAACAAAAGCTCCAATTAATTTTAAACTAACATCTTCATTATGGAGCACACAGGGTATTTTCATAAACCACTTGAAATTTATTTATGAATTAGGAAAAATAGGAGTTTCCAACCCTCTAAGCAATAAACTATCCTTTGTTTTTAATTAGATGTTGCTTGCATTGAAATCCCTTTAAAAACCAAATGCCATCTATTTACTAAGAAGTCCATATATTATCCATAATAAAACTAATACCTACTTTGAAAGAGAAAAGAGTAAACCATTTATACTGTAAGTATGTAAAGTCTTCTCTACCCAAATAAAACTTGGTCTTAAGGATAGCAGGAGAAAACTGCCTCAGTCATATAAATAGAATTATGTGAGATCATTTGTCACTGGTTCTATGATGCCCACACAAATTAATGGGCTCAGAGTCACAAAAACTTACATTAAATGTGAGATGCATGATAAATCTTTTAAAAACTCAAGTTTAAAAATTAATTTCCTTCCTAATAATCAAATCTGATTATTCTTCTGTTCACTGGTTCTCAATCATCCTCCTGGCTTCTGTACAAACTGGTCTCTAGCAAAAAAGAGAAAGTCAATTTACTCACTTGGTATTTATAAACAATATAAGACCAGAGCATGGAGAAGAATGGTATGAATAAGGTGTATTTTAGATCTCCTGGACCTGAGATTAGATATGGAAATCACATCAAATATATCATTAAGTCTTCATTTCTTGTAAGTTCTTTTTCTCTCTCATTGGCTACTCTAAATTTTTGGGCAGAGAGTATTGCTTACTGATTTGAACTCTTGATGCAAAGTTGGTTATCTGTAGTATCAGTGCACCTTATCGCTCAGGTAGAGCAGTGTTCAAAATGGAAAACCATTTACCAGTTGTGTGACTTTAGCATGCTCTCAACCTCTCGTAATCTCACTCAACCATTTGTTTATGTATTTAACAAATGTGTATGGATGTATGAGTGTGCCGATCTATCTATTTGTCATCTATGTATCTATATCTATCTGAGAAAAAACAGGGAGAGATGGAAAGAGAGGGAGGCAGCTTTGTGCTGGGTACCACTGCAGATGCTGGAGCTAGAACAATAAATCGAGTACATGAAAACACCCATCCCGCTGAATGTGCCGGATGATGACAACTGAACTGCTATCCATGGGGAGGAGTGAGTCATGGAAATGGATAGAAATGGCTGTGACAGGCTGGGTGTTGGAACTTTAAGAAGCATTGCCAGGGAAAAGCCTACAAGAAAGAGACAAAGACTTGAAGAGGGCAGATGAGCCATGAGGCAAACTGGGACAAGCCCAGCCTGGGCAGAGGAAACGCAAGTCTGGAGCGTGGAGGTGCAAGGCTCTGAGCTGTCACACAAAGCCCAGGGCGTGTGGCTGAGTGTGATGGGACATGCAGAAGGGCAGGAGATGAAGCCTGAGAAAAGCCAGGGCTCCAGACTGTGTTGGGTCTGTGTTTCAGAGATGGTATTGTGACCAAGCTTGTGTTTCCCTCTAAAGAGGATTTTTCACCTTAGAGATGCCACTCTATTAAAGTGAATGTATAAGCAAGCAATGAATATTTTCTATATTTATATTCATATGTCCAGAATTACTGTCCCTCATTTTAATGACCAGCTCTCTGCACCAAAGTGAATGACTGTATGGATAGGTAAACCCTATGTAATGTTTCATACATTAATCCTAAACAGTAACATTTGAGGTAGCGACGTGTGTGGTTTGGGATTTACCAAAGCTAGCTTCCTCTGAACCGTGGAAGAGAAGCCGCCTCAAGTTTCTTTCCCAGTGAATACAACTATTAACAGCCTCAGCATCTTGATAAACTGACTGTAATAACATCTGCTTCTAATCATTCTAACTAGAAAAACTGAAGACACTCAGGTGGAGATCCGTGGAGTACAGCTTCTATTGGGCTTTGGACATAGTGGATCTGGAAAAGTCTGACTTTTGTCCTCATTGAGTTTGTGATCAAATCAGGCAGGGAAGAATCATAGAAAACTAATCATATTAGTCTTGCAAAGCACACTACATTTAGAGTGATGCTGTGGGTTCGACATCCCTTAAAAAGGAGGAGAACCATTGTGTCATGGGACAATGGAAGACATTTTAGGGAAAAACAAATATGAGATAACATGAAGAATAATTAGGAGTCAGAAAGTGATCAGGTGAGAAAAACAACCTGAAGTAAAAACATGAATAAAGAAAAGTCTGGCTTTTCTTCATTGTTATCTTTCCTGTTGTCAAGCTACGTTTTGTACTTTAGGCTGAAGGCTCTGGTCTCATTAGGTGACATCCTACAGACAGTGTTTTAAAGATGGTCTGGCATTAATTTATTTTCCTTGCTATCCATTTCAAGAGGTGTAAACCAGAGGAGCCACCCCTCCAGCTTTGCAGTGAGGTTCTTTTCCTCTGAGGTCCAAACAAGCCGCACAGATTCTCTGTGTCACCCAACTCGGAAGGGAGCTCCTCCACGGAGCTTTCAGTGTGCTTTCCATGTCAGTTTAGAAGAAAGCATCTCCTTGTCTCTTTCTTCCTATCTTCCAAGGTGCAGCCTGTCTCTATGATGCAGACTTTGCATCTAGCCACCATGTGGGCTTCTACTTATGGCCTCCAGACCCACGAGGAATCCTGCTGAAAACTTGCTGCTCACAAAAGCCTTTTGCTTCAGGAAGTGGTCTTAGCATGTTGGCCTGTTGGTGGTGCCACTTGCTCCACAATCTAACCTCAGTCCATTTAATTAAAAGAGTTTTACTACAGCTTCCTCTACTTCCTACCCAGATTTTTTCACAGAAGAGAAAAAAATGCAAGTCATCCTATTATGCCTCATTAAATCCATTCCACTCTGCACTCTAAATGCAGAAATTTTTCTGACTTTGTAAGTTTCTTAGTTTTCAGCATTGCACACACCTTTTCCCCTTATAATTTCTGAAAGTTTCCCAAGAGATGTTGAGAACTGTAGAGATAATATATCTCTGGCATATTATGTTTGAACATATACCCTACGCTATCTTTAGATATATCTCTGGCATATTATGTTTGAACATACACCCTACGCTATCTTTAAATAGGAAAGCGGACACACACGAAAACACCAAATGCCAAATTTCACAACAGTACTTGTGTGTCATAAATGTAAGGAAAGGAAACACATTACATACAAAGCCTCAACAGAATATTCGCTGAAAATCACCTCAGTACCAGGTATTGTTTGGGTGCTGAGAATGCAACAAAGAACAGCATACAGTTGCTGTCCTCTACCTCATATTGTCTAAAAGGGAAAAGAAAAAATAAACATTTTCTCCCTTATGAAAAAGTTGGTTGTAGGAGTTAATGATACTCCAAAGGATGTATATTAAAGAGCATTAAATTCAGTCTCTGGAATGAGGAAATTCATTGGCAGAGCCCTTGCATCAGCTCCTTAAGGCATCTTTGTAGGAAAGACAAAGAGCAACTTCAGAAACCATCTCCCCTGCAGCCTTATGTCAATGGACTTTGGAAAAGGGAAAATATTAGTGACAGTGGCAGTGGCAGAACACAAAAGTGATGGCTCCCATCATGCATCCATTTGGTTAGCAGTTTGGACCTTAAATCCACATAGATCTTGGAAGATTACTGTTGGTTACCATAAATCTAGCTAAGTAGTAGCTCAACTGCGTGTTCTGTGTCAGATCTCATAAGTGTGCCAATTCAGATTAACATAATCTTTAAAAAGTTAGCTTAGATCTGATATGGTTTTATTACTAGAGATAATCTATGTAATTCTTACTTTGTGGTGCCTGTCTTCTTTATGACTAAAGATTCCTTCAAGGGGAAGTTAGAGACAGGTGAGACTGAAGAGGTGAGGCATTTTCTAGAGAGGGAAATAAGTTTAACACTCATATGGGACTAATGTTACTCCTCAGTCATCAGCTGGGGAGTGACAGGGAGCTAAAAAGTGCCCTGTAAGCCCTTTAGGTATTTGATGATCATCCAGGAAAAAAAAGTCTCTAACACGTTTTACAGGGATTATTCTGTGGTGTGCTAATAATAAAAAAAGAGTGGAATGAATATTAGATGTTGTTAGTATCTCAATATCTAAACTTCTTCAGATGCTTAGTAAATTTGGCATTCATAGAAGAAATAAACATACACCTTCCCTCAAGACCTGACAGCCAATTCCATGTATTAGAATTTTTAAATAGATTTACTTTGAATCCCATGGCCTCTAAGAGCTTTCCCTGACTTCATCAAATAGGCATTATCATTTTTTGTAAATCCTGTCAATTGTGCCTTGTATTACAGTAATTTATGTTTTCACCTATTGAGAATTTTGTCTTTGAACTGTTCTCATTCTATTCCCATAAAGCTCCATACAATGTTTTGTAAATATTAGCTTTCCAAGTAACACTGAACTTGGATAACATTCATGGACAAACAGAAAACTATGGAAAGAACTAAAGGAGTAGAGGGGAAGGTAAACGGAGGAAGTTGGAAAGGGTGGAAGGGAGGGAGCAAAACCTTTATCAGATACCTTGTATGCTACAACACAGAACTTCTCCCACTTACTGAAACTGATTAGTTTTTATTTTGAACACATTAATACTTCATTCTATTGAACTTGTCTATTTTGTCTGTGTTGTTTCATGGTTGCAACACTTCTCCTGTCTTCTCTTTAATCAGACTTCCAGACATGCGGATTTGCTCTCTCAAGCACGTTCAGAGGCATCATTAATTTGACTTCCATGATTCATTAGGTAGTTCATTCTCTATTTTCATTCTTTTGAATTATTTATTATAATAATAATGTCTGTATTATTTGTATTATTCTGCTTACAAATTTTGGCATTTCTTGTCATCCCTTTTTTCTTCAGGACTTTGATTACATATTGCTATAAAAACCATATTTTATGTGTAGATAGACAAATTTTGGGTAGACCTTCCTTAGTAATATAGGGGGACCTAAGCTAGTTGAGTTCTTGTTAATTATAGAAGTCTATTTCTTTTTCATTTCTTTTAAATCTAAGTATTTTTCTATTTAAATGTACTAACATATGCATGACAGAATTTAACTACAGAATCCTTGCCAAATAAAATGTGCTTTCTTTTCCCAGTTGATAAGGTCATCCATTCAGTGGGACAAAGGTGGTAATTCACAACTCTGCCCATTGGCAGTTTTCCACAGAAACTTGCAAAATATCATTGTCTTAAATTTAGCAAATTAGCTTTTAAAAACACTTCATAAATATTTCATGCCTAATAAGATTAAACATGAGAAACATTTTATGAAGTCCCAGCATTTTTATGAAATGAAACTTTAAAAAATTAGCTTAGATCTGATATGGTTTTATTACTAGAGATAATCGAGGAAGAACAGCTACTGATACTTGATATATTTTCTGATAATTCAGGATAACTTACAAATGACCTTCAGGTTCACTTGTAATTCAGTGTGGAAAACTGCTAATGGGCAGACTTGTGAACTTCAGCTTTTGTTGTTAAATGCTGTCATATGTAAGTTAGTAAATTTAAACAACAAAATTTTTAGATTCACTAACTTAAGGGTAGACTTTCAAGACTCTTTCAAGCAAATCCCTGAGTTTCTCTAGGTGATGATGATTACATTATAAGGAACAACATATATTAACTGATAAATGCTTAAATTGCATGTTTGGCCCATTAAAATGTATTTCTTGTTCCCTTCATGGTCTATCTGATTAATATAAGCAGAAGCAGATGGATTTCTGTTTTCAGCAGTAATTCAGAGACACATATTTTTTCCAACTTGTGTCTACAGCTGTCTGGCCAGGGATTGGGGACAAGAAAAGGTCATCATACATGGGATTTTATGAGGCACTCATCACTTCTGCTCATGTTTTATCAGACACAACTTCAGGACATGGCCTCATCCAAATAAAGGAGACAGTGTAATGTCTTCTAGGTGGGGTCCAGGTGAAGGGGAAAACACAGTTGTTGCATGATTCTTCTTTAAAGGGAAAATTACTATGATAATCTCACATTTAAGGAGTGGACCTGCTTATCTTGACCTTGTAGAGAAGCATCTATATACATTATTTAGAATTACTCTGCTTGAGATATTTATTCTCCCACATTTATCTAGTTATGCAATAATTTACATATGGACTCATGGGTATTTATTTATTTAAGTTATTAACAGTACTATTTTGTTTTAGTTTTTCAAGTTGTTGAGCTTTGACCTTGGGAACCCTTTCAGTTTTCTCCTCTGTCCTTTGATCTATTCTTACTCTTGTTTGTTTTGTTTCAGATTTTAATCCTTCCTTATTTTTTGGCATTATAAGATACTCCAGTATTATTTCGTATAATGCTGTTTGAATCCTATAATCAGCCATTTATTTAAGGAATCTGGTTCTACTTATTGGAGAAGTGTTTTAGAAAAGAAGATCTGGAAGCTTGGTGTGCTCTTCACCACGGGAGTGACGTGAAACTCTTAGGCCCTCTTAACTCACAGGGCAAGAAAATACGTGTGTGCATCGAACCTGAAATTATGCATACCTTTAATTATTTATACATACATATCCATTTTTGTCTGCATTAAGTTAAACATGAGTTCATAGTAATGTCTCCAACTCTGGTGCATTTGTGATAATTCTGCTTCTCCACACTTGCCTGTAACCTCCCACTTCATCAGTGAGAAACCAGGCTCCTACCATCCACCATCCTTGTTCTTAATTTTTCAGTTCTCTTGTGAAGATGTCTTGGTTTCAGAATTGTTAACTTACAACCTATGGGAAACAAACTTACCAACTAGAGCCCACTGCTGTGTGAAGGTCCTGTTGGTTGATTTGAGTTGAGTGAATCCACTCGTGTTCAGAGTGACTCAGGCCCACGCATTTTGCCTTCTACTGCAGTGAAATTATTTCATAGATTTTACTTCAGTCAGAGTCCTTTGTTACAGTGAACATGTAATCCTGAACACCTATGTTATAATTAAGTTTTTTGCACATTAAGGTTAACACTTTTTTCTATAAAGATTTTAACAATGCCTAGCGTCATGTATCATAAAATGGTTTCACTATTTTAGAAAAAGTCCTATGCTTCATTATTCAACTTTTCTCTCCCTACTTCCCACAGCCATACACTGCACAAGGAGTGATCTCGTTATTATCTTTAAAGTTTAGTTTTTTCTGATAAGTTATATAAGGAATCCCCCAAGATGCAGGGTTTTTTTCATTGAAGGGTAGTTGACACACAGTATTACATTAGTTTAAGGTGTACAACACAGTGATTTAACATTTATATACATGATAATTCTAGGTACCAGCTATCACCATACCAAGTTGTTAGAATATTTTGACTATATTCCTTATGCTATACATTACATCCCAGTTACTTATTTATTTTACAATTGGAAGTGTGTACTTTTTTTTTTTGTGAGGGCATCTCTCATATTTATTGATCAAATGGTTGCTAAACACAATAAAATTCTGTATAGGGGGGTCAATGCTCAATGCACAATCATTAATCCACCCCAAGCCTAATTTTCATCAGTCTCCAATCTTCTGAAGCATAACGAACAATTTCTTACATAGAGAACAAGTTCTTACATAGTGAATAAGTTACATGGTGAACCTTACAAGGGCAGTCATCACAGAGGCTTTTGGTTTTGATCATGCATTATGAACTATAAACAGTCAGTTCAAATATGAATATTCATTTGATTTTTATACTTGATTTATATGCAGATACCACATTTCTCTCTTTATTATTATTTTTAATAAAATGCTGAAGTGGTAGGTAGACACAAGATAAAGGTAGAAAACATAGGTTAGTGTTGTAAGAGAGCAAATGTAGATGATCAGGTGTGTGCCTGTAGACTATGTGTTAATCCAAGCTAGACAAGGGCAATAGAACATCCACGTATGCAGAAGATTTCTCTCAGAACAGGGAGGGGAGGTTCTAATCCTCACCTCTGTTGATCCCCAATTCCTCACCTGATGGCCCCCCTGTGACTGTGCCTGTCTTAGGTTGTTCCTCCCTTGAGGAATCTTACCCGTCTCTGGCTAACCAGTTATCTTCCGGGGCCATACAGGGAAATGTTAAGTTGGTAAGTGAGAGAGAAGCCTTATTGTTTGAAAAGGTTAGCTTTTTACTTCTTTGCATATTTTATGCCCTGTGGCTTCTATGCCCAGCATTTGTCTTGAGGTGTCTTTACCACTTGGAAGAATTATGATACTCAGTAAATTTGATATGAGGCACGAATTCTACTTACGGGTTATAATTAGGAAGGAAGAAGAAAAGCTATAGAAGTAGCAGGTGGAAGAAAACCTGGGAAGATTGATTATTTCTTTGACATACCTTCTTGTAGAGTAACTTCAGAATGTATAGGTTTTAAACTACTAATTAAATTGCACACACACATTAACATAATAGGAGTACAGTTACGTAATCAAAGCGTACCTGTAATTACCAGCCATCTCCAGTGAAACCAAGAAAACCAGTTAGGCACCTTAGACATTTGTGAAAACTTATCTATAATATGGTGAATATTGTCCAACTGAACTTGAACAGTCTGATAGAAATCAGACAAATTAAAACAACCCATTCCTGGGGACTGTTCACATCCCATATGTTCTTTTAACAGTAAATAGTCTGCAGTTGTAAGATTTTGGAGCGCTACAATTTGCACTTCTCCTAATTCTTGGTTGAGTTCCAACAGTTTAGATCCAGTTAAATTTGTTGTTTTGCTGTATGCACAGGCCAGCTTAGATATCTCCTTCTTCATTCCCATGGCAAGTCCAGGACCTGGTGGGATGAGTGCATCTACACCTGTTGCAGAGCATGGATCTTTGTTGGGGTTTTTTGATGGTCATCTTCTGGCATGAGTCTTCCCGAGAGTGCTAATGTTGGAAGTTCTTTTTCATATGGTATCTTAGTTCATTTTCGGGGTAGCCAAATTAGGCTTTGATCCTCTGTATAAACACAAACAGACCCTATGCCTACACTTTTATATGCCTTTTATATCATTGTGTAGAACTCATTGGAGGTCACCACACAGGAACTGCATTTTTTTTTCATTTTTTTTTTTACCATTAATCGACACTTACATGACGAATATTTTGTTTACTAGGCTCTCCCCTATATACCCCTTTACAGTCACTGTCCATCAGCGTAGCAAAATGTTGTAGAATCACTACTTGTCTACTGTGCTGTACAGCCCTCCCCTTTCTCCCACCCCCCCATGCATGCTAATCTTAATACCCCCCTTTTTCTCCCCCTCCCTTATCCCTCCCTACCCACCCATCCTCCCCAGTCCCTTTCCCTTTGGTACCTGTTAGTCCATTCTTGAGTTGTGTGATTCTGCTGCTATTTTGTTCCTTCAGTTTTTCCTTTGTTCTTATACTCCACAGATGAGTGAAATCATTTGGTATTTCTCTTTCTCCACTTGGCTTGTTTCACTGAGCATAATACCCTCCAGCTCCATCCATGTTGCTGCAAATGGTAGGATTTTCCCTCTTGTTATGGCTGAGTAGTATTCCATTGTGTATATGTACCACATCTTCTTTATCCATTCATCTATCAATGGACATTTAGGTTGCTTCCAATTTTTGGCTATTGTAAATAGTGCTGCGATAAACATAGGGGTGCATTGGCCTTTCTCATACTTGATTGCTGCATTCTTAGGGTAAATTCCTAGGAGTGCAATCCCTGGATCAAATGGTAAGTCTATTTTGAGCATTTTGATGTACCTCCATACTGCTTTCCACAATGGTTGAACTAATTTACATTCCCATCAGCAGTGTAGGAGGGTTCCCCTTTCTCCACAGCCTCGCCCACATTTGTTGTTGTTTGTCTTTTGGATGGCAGCCATCCTTACTGGTGTGAGGTGATACCTCATTGTAGTTTTAATTTGCATTTCTCTGATAATTAGCGATGTGGAGCATCTTTTCATGTGTCTGTTGGCCATCTGTATTTCTTTTTTGGAGAACTGTCTGTTCAGTTACTCTGCCCATATTTAATTGGATTGTTTGTTTTTTGTTTGTTGAGGTGGGTGAGCTCTTTATATATTTTGGACTTCAAGCCTTTATCGGATCTGTCATTAACAAATATATTCTCCCATACTGTAGGGTACTTTTTTGTTCTATTGCTGGTGTCTTTTGCTGTACAGAAGCTTTTCAGCTTAATATAGTCCCACTTGTTCATTTTTGCTGTTGTTTTCCTTGACCAGGGAGATATGTTCAAGAAGAGGTCACTCATGTTTATGTCTAAGAGGATTTTGCCTATGTTTTTTTCTAAGAGTTTTATGGTTTCATGACTTACATTCAGGTCTTTGATCCATTTTGAATTTACATTTGTGTATGGGGTTAGAAAATGGTCCAGTTTCAATCTCCTACATGTAGCTGTCCAGTTTTGACAGCACCATCTGTTGAAGAGACTGTCATTTTGCCATTGTATGTCCATGGCTCCTTTATCAAATATTAATTGACCATATATATCTGGGTTAATGTTTGGATTCTCTAGTCTGTTCCATTGGTCTGTGGCTCTCTTCTTGTGCCAGTAGGAAACTGTCTTGATTACTATGGCTTTGTAGTAGAGCTTGAAGTTAGGGAGTGAGATCCCCCCTACTTTATTCTTTCTCAGATTGCTTTGGCTATTCGGGGTCTTTGGTGGTTCCATATGAATTTTTGAATTATTTGTTCCAGTTCATTGAAGAATGTTGCTGGTAGTTTCATAGGGATTGCATCAAATCTGTATATTGCTTTGGGCAGGATGGCCATTTTGATGATATTAATTCTTCCTAGCCATGAGCATGGGATGCGTTTCCATCTATTAGTGTCCCCTTTAATTTCTCTTAAGAGTGACTTGTAGTTTTCAGAGTATAAGTCTTTCACTTCTTTGGTTAGGTTTATTCCTACGTATTTTATTCTTTTTGATGCAATTGTGAATGGAGTTGTTTTCTTGATTTCTCTTTCTGTTGGTTCATTGTTAGTGTACAGGAAAGCCACAGATTTCTGTTTGTTGATTTTGTATCCTGCAACTTTGCTGTATTCCGATATCAGATCTAGTAGTTTTGGGGTGGAATCTTTAGGGTTTTTTATGTACAGTATCATGTCATCTGCAAATAGTGACAGTTTAACTTCTTCTTTACCAATCTGGATTCCTTGTATTTTTTTGTTTTGTCTGATTGCTGTGGCTAGGACCTCCAGTACTATGTTAAATAACAGTGGGGAGAGTGGGCATCCCTGTCTAGTTCCCGATCTCAGAGGAAGAGCTTTCAGCTTCTCGCAGTTCAATATAATGTTGGCTGTGGGTTTTTCATAGACGGCCTTTATTATGTTGAGGTCCTTGCCCTCTATTTCCATTTTGCTGAGAGTTTTTATCATGAATGGATGTTGAACTTTGTCAAATGCTTTTTCAGCATCTATGGAGATGATTATGTGGTTTTTGTCTTTCTTTTTGTTGATGTGGTGGATGATGTTGATGGACATTCGAATGTTGTACCATCCTTGCATCCCTGGGATGAATCCCACTTGGTCATGGTGTACGATCCTTTTGATGTATTTTTGAATTTGGTTTGCTAATATTTTGTTGAGTATTTTTGCATCTATGTTCATCAGGGATATTGGTCTGTAGTTTTCTTTTTTGGTGGGGTCTTTGCCTGGTTTTGGTATTAGGGTGATGTTAGCTTCATAGAATGAGTTTGGGAGTATCCCCTCCTCTTCTATTTTTTGGAAAACTTTAAGGAGAATGGGTATTATGTCTTCCCTGTATGTCTGATAAAATTCTGAGTTAAATCCATCTGGCCCGGGGGTTTTGTTCTTGGGTAGTTTTTTGATTACTGCTTCAGTTTCGTTGCTGGTAATTGGTCTCTTTAGATTTTCTGTTTCTTTCTGGGTCAGTCTTGGAAGGTTGTATTTTTCTAGGAAGTTGTCCATTTCTCCTAGGTTTCCCAGCTTGTTAGCATATAGGTTTTCATACTATTCTCTAATAATTCTTTGTATTTCTGTGGGGTCCGTTGTGATTTTTCCTTTCTCATTTCTGATACTGTTGATTTGTGTTGACTCTCTTTTCCTCTTAATAAGTCTGGCTAGAGGCTTGTCTATTTTGTTTATTTTCTCAAAGTACCAGCTCTTGGTTTCATTGATTTTTGCTATTGTTTTATTCTTCTCAATTTTATTTATCTCTTCTCTGATCTTTATTATGTCCTCCCTTCTGCTGATCTTAGGCCTCATTTGTTCTTCTTTTTCCAATTTCGATAATTGTGACATTAGACCTTTCATTTGGGATTGTTCTTCCTTTTTTAAATATGCTTAGATTGCTATATACTTTCCTCTTAAGACTGCTTTTGCTGTGTCCCACAGAAGTTGGGGCTTAGTGTTGTTGTTGTTGTTTGTTTCCATATATTGCTGGATCTCCATTTTGATTTGGTCATTGATCCATTGATTATTTAAGAGTGTGTTGTTAAGCCTCCATGTGTTTGTGAGCCTTTTTGCTTTCTTTGTACAGTTTATTTCTAGTTTTATGCCTTTGTCGTCTGAAAAGTTGGTTGGTAGGATTTCAATCTTTTTGAATTTACTGAGGCTCTTTTTGTGGCCTATTGTGTGGTCTATTCTGGAGTATGTTCCATGTGCACTTGAGAAGAATGTGTATCCTGTTGCTTTTGGATGTAGAGTTCTTTAGATGTCTATTAGGTCCATCTGTTCTAGTGTGTTGTTGAGTGCCTCTGTGTCCTTACTTATTTTCTGTCTGGTGGATCTGTCCTTTGGAGTGAGTGGTGTGTTGAAGTCTCCCAGAATGAATGCGTTGCAGTCTATTATCTCCTTTAGTTCTGTTAATATTTGATTCAGGTATGTTGGTGCTCCTGTATTGGGTGCATATATATTTATAATGGTTATACCCTCTTGTTGGACTGAGCCCTTTATCATTATGTAATGTCCTTCTTTATCTTTTGTTACTTTTTTTATTTTGAAGTCTGTCTTGTCTGATACTGGAATTGCAACACCTGCTTTCTTCTCTTTGTTGTTTGCCTGAAATATGTTTTTCCATCCCTTGACTTAAAGTCTTTGCATGTCTTTGGGTTTGAGGTAGGTCTCTTGTAAGCAGCATATAGATGGATCTTGCTTTTTTAATCCATTCTATTATTCTGTTTCTTTTGATTGGTGCATTCAGTCCATTTACATTTAGGGTGATTATTGAAAGGTATGAACTCATTGCCATTGCAGGCTTTAAGTTTGTGGTTACCAAAGGTTCAGGGTTCGCTTCTTTACTATCTTACTGTCTAACTTAACTCTCTTGTTGAGCTATTATACACTTGGTCTGATGATTCTTTATTTCTCTCCCTTCTTATTCCTTCTCCTCCCTTCTTCATATGTTGGGTGTTTTGTTCTGTGCTCTTTTTAGGAGTGCTCCCATCTAGAGCAGTCCCTGTAAGATGCCCTGAAGAGGTGGTTTGTGGGAGGCAAATTCCCTCAACTTTTGCTTGTCTGGGAATTGTTTAATCCCTCCTTCATATTTAAATGATATTCGTGGTGGATACAGTAGTCTTGGTTCGAGGCCCTTCTGTTTCATTGCATTAAGTATATCATGCCATTCTCTTCTGGCCTCAAGGGTTTCTGTTGAGAAGTCTGATGATAGCCTGATGGGTTTTCCTTTGTAGGTGACCTTTTTTTTCCTCTCTGGTTGCCTTTAATACTTTGTCCTTGTCTTTGATCTTTGCCATTTTAATTATTATGTGTCTTGGTGCTGCCCTCCTTGGATCCCTTGTCATGGGAGTTCTGTGTACTTCTGTGGTCTGAGAGGCCATTTCCTCCCCTAGTTTGGGGAAGTTTTCAGAAATTATTTCTTCAAAGACACTTTCTATCCCTTTTTCTCTCTCTTCTTCTGGTATTCTTATAATGTGTATATTGTTCCTTTTTGTTTGGTCACTCAGCTCTCTTAGAATTCTTTCATTCCTGGAGATCCTTCTATCTCTCTCTGTATCAGCTTCTCTGCATTCCTGTTCTCTGTTTTCTAGACCATTAATGGTCTCTTGCATTTCATCCATTCTGTTTTGAAGTCCTTCCAGAGCTTGTTTTATTTCTGTATTCTCCTTCCTTAGTTCTTGCATATTCCTCTGCAAGTCCATCAGCATGGTTATGACTTTTGTTTTGAATTCTTTTTCAGGAAGACTGGCTAAATCTATCTCCCCAGGTTCCTTCTCAGGGGAAGATGTAGCAGATGCCAAAGCTGTCTGGGTTAGTCTTGTCTGGATAATATTTTTTTGCCTTTTCATGTTGACAGGTGCTATTGACTGTCACCTGGGAGGGCCAAACTTTTCACTTGCTCCTGTCCTTTCTTTACTGGGACAACTGCGAACCCTAGTGGCTTGTGTTGGGTAATTGCGTGTAGGCTGTGTCTGTGTCTTGCCCTGCCGAAGTGTAGGAATTTTCCTTTCTGCCTTTCTGTGGGTGTGTTTTGCCTTAGGCTGTTTCTCTGAATTCGCAGCGCTGGGAGGGGTAATGGACTGGGGGGGCTGTTTGGCTGTTTACCTCCATGAGGGGTCTCAGAGCTCTTGCTCAGGGGGTTAGTGCGCCCAGTTTTCCCTGTAATTTTGAGCCACTGGGCTGTGACCTGTGTTGTTTCCGTCTAGCTGTTAAATCCCTGTCCCTTCAAGACTTTCAAAGAGCACTGGCTTTTCTTTGTCACAGGGGTATCAGCTTCGGCACCCGCTCAGAGGTCTTGCTGCCCTATTTCCCTAGTTTCCAGCCCTCCACTCATGCACTGTGTCTGCACTCTGGTGCGGGTGGCTGGGGTTGGGTGTTTAGCAGTCCTGGGCTCCCTCTCCCTCCCTCCGGGAGCTGGGGGGATGTGTGCTGGGGTCCTGCTGGCCAGTACTTGTATCTTACCCCTTTCACCAGGCGCTGGGCTCTCGCACGTGTTGATGTAATCAGGCTGTTGTCCTGTGTCTTCTGGTCTCTCTTTTAGGATTAGTTGTATTTGTTGTATTTTCAAAAATATTTATGTTTTTGGGAGGAGATTCCCACTATCCTACTCATGCTGCCATGTTGGCTCTGCCTCTCAAGATGCAGGTATTTAAACCTGGCTATTTCACTGAGAAATAAGTATTTAAGATTTCTCAATGTATTTTCATAGCATGAATTTTACACTGAACAGCATTCAGTTTTATGCATGTACACTGTTTGTTTATCCATTCATATACTGAAAGGCTTCTTGGTTGCTTCCACTTTTTAGTAATTATGAATAATGCAGCTATAAATTTACCTGCATATACCTTTATATTTGTATAATTTTACATAAGTTTTGAATCAGGGGCATAAATATCTAAAAGAACATTTGCTAGATCACATGATACTATGTGTAGCTTTGTCTGCCACTGTCAAACTGTTATCCAATGTGGCTGCACCATTTTGGATTTTCTTCAGCAATTCATGAGAGTTCCTTTTTCTCCACATCCTTGGCAGAAATTTGGTGATTTTCAGTATACTGGTTGTTAGCCATTCTAATAGTTGTGTAATGACATCTCATTGTTTTAATTTGTGGTTTGCTAATGACATAGGATGTGAAGCATCTCCCCATAGGCTCATTTGCTTGCCATCTTCACAGCTTCATTGATTAGATGTCTCTTCAGACTTTTGCTTATTTTTAATTAGGATTTTTGTTTTCTTTTTATTGATTTTTAAGAATTATTTGCATATCTTAGATACAACTCATTCACATTTCCATATGAGTTTTAGAATCAATTTGTCATATCTACAAAAACTCTCTGAGATTCTATTTGGGATTATACTGGCTCCCTAGACAAATTGGGGTAAGACTAACATAACAATAAAAAGCCTTTCTATCCATGTATATAGAGCATCTTTCTCTGCCTTTACTCAAATTTCTTTCACCAGTGTTTTGTAATTTTTCACATATAGTACTGTTCATATTTTGTTGAATTTATATTTAAGTATTTTAGTACTACTGTAAATTATATATATATATTTAATTTCAAGTTCCAATTTTTCATTGCTGACAGATTAGAAAGCAACTGATTTCTGTATATTGACCTTGTGTGGTTTTGTATAATCACTTGTTAATTCTAGAAGGTTTTTATAGATATTTTGTGTATGTGTGTGTATGCACTGCAAATACAGTTTTATGTCTTTCCTCCCAAAGAGATAGGGATGATTAATTGTAAATAAGATAAATAACACTGTTTTTGACTAGGAATAAAATAAAAATTAAATGTCCTTAAATTTCTTTATTTGAGGTCTGAAATTTTAGGTAATGCAGAACATAAGACTAATTCCCTATAGGAATAAGGGTAGGTCCTGCTGACTAACCATTTCTTTGTCATACTTACCTAAGAGTTTTAATTACTTGGTAAAAGGAAACTGGCATTTAATATCAGAGTTAAAATTTGCATTACACATTTATCACAAATAGGCATTTTTATGCTTCAGATATATGTAAATTGTCATTTGTTTTCAATCCATGTCTGGGTCTCAAATAGCTCTTTTTAGGGGACCATTTTTAAACATTAGGATTAAGGAATCTCTTTAGGTTTTCTTATGTATTGATATTTAGAACAGTGGAATTCAGTTGATGATTTTAGATACAACTATGTGTGTCAAATGTTTGAACCAATAAATATGATCCAGTTTCACTGAAGCATTTTTATTGCAGAAAGTACCTTAAGACTCAGTGGTACATACTTGAAACTCAACAAGTATATTCAAACCAATTTGATAAGTGGAATCAATGACACTTTCATTAAACTGTAAAATCTTCAACATCTCTTTTAAAGGTCAAATTTTAATGCAATTAAAGAGTTAGCTATTTTATCAAGGGAAGGGAATTCCCTTTATATAATTATAGTAAAATACACATAACATAAAATTTACCATCTTAACCACCTTTAAGCATACAGGTCTTTATTATTAATAAGAGACACAATGTTCTACAACCTATCTCCTGAATTCTATACCAATTAGACAAATCTCCATTTCCCCTTGACCCCACCATTGGCAATCACCATTCTATTTCTGTTTCTATTAACTTACCTACTTTAGATATCTCATATAAGTGCAATCAGACAGTATTTCTGTCTTTGTAATTGATTGATTTCACTCGGTTTAATGTCCTCAGGGTTCAATCATGTTATAACATGTGCTAGAATTTCCTTTTTAAGGCTGAGAATAATCTTTTGTATATTTATATCCCATTTTGTCTAACCATTCTTCTGCCAATGGACACTTGAGTTACTTCCACCTTTTGGCTACTGTGAATGATGCTGCCATGAGCATGGACTGTAACTATTTCTTCAAGACCTTGCCTTCATTTTTTGGATATATACTTACAAGGGAATTACTAAATAATATGATAATTCTGTTTTTAAATTGTTGAGGAATCACCATATTAATCACCCATAGCAGCTGCATCATTTTATGTTCCTACAGATATGAACAAGGTTTTTAATTTCTCTACATCTTTGACTCTGGTTTTTGGCAATAGCATTCTTAGGGATGTGAGGTGATAACTCAATGTGGTTTTGATTGGAATTTCCCTAATAATTAGTGATGTTGTGCATTTTCAGATGTTTCCTGTCCATTTCAGTATTTTCCTTGGTGAAATGTCTATTCAAGTTTTTGGTCCATTTTTTAAAACCAGTTGGTTTTTGTTCTTGTTAAGTTGTGTTTTCTTTTTTAATTATGGATCTTAACTCTATATCAGGTGTATTTTTTGCAACTTTTTCTCCTATTATATAGGCCTGCTTTTCACTTGGTTGATTGTATCCTACAGTGCATCAGAGTCTGATTTATCTGATTTACTTTTGTTGTCTCTACTATTTTTGTCATATCAAATAATTCACTGCCAAACCAGTATCATGAGCATTTTTTTACATTGTCTTCTATAAACTATATAGTTTTAGGATATAGTTTTAAGTTTTTGATTTTTTAAGTTACTTTTAATATATTGTGTAAGATAACAGTCAAATTTCTTTTTTTGCCTGTGGAAATCTAGTTTTTCAAACATGATTTGTTGAAAAGACTACCCTTTGCATATTGAATGGTCTTGGCAATCTTGTGGAAAATGATTTGACTATGTGTAAAGATTTATTTCTGGACATTCTCCTGCTCCATTGGTTTGTTGTCTTATGTCAGTGTCACACTGTTTTGATTATTGCAACTTTATAGTAAGTTTTGAAATCAGAAAGTGTGAGATCTCCAAATTTTATTTCTTTTTCAGAATCCTTTGGTTATAAGGGATCTCTTCAGATTCTATGTGAATTTATGAAATACTTTTCTATTTGTGAAAAAAAATGTTAACAGCGTTTTAATAAGGATTATGCTAAATGTATAGATCACTTTGGGTAATACTGGTATCTTAACAGTACTAAATCTTCCTATCCACAAGCACAGGTTGTCTGTTAATTTGTGTTCTCATTAACTTATTCCAGCAATATTTTATAGTGCAATTGGTTAAGTTGATTCCTAAGTATTTTATTTCTTTTGATACTAGTATTAATTGACTTGTTTTTTCTTTTTTGGATTGTTTACTGCTACAGCATGAAATACAAATTATTTTTGTATATTGATTTTGCACTCTACAACTTTGGTTAATTCACTTAGTATTTAACACATTTTTTAATGGAATCTTAACAGTTTTCTACATATGTGCTTTTACTGTCTACAAACAGAAATTATTTTATTTTTTCCTTTCCAATTTAAATAACTTTATTTATGTTTTCTGCCTAATTGCTATGGCTAAAATTTCTAATACTATGTTAATTGAAGTAGCAAAAGTGGATGTCCTTGTCTTGTTCTTGATTTTAGAGGACAAGCTTTTAGTCTTTAACCATTGACTAAAGTGTTAATTATGAGCTTTTCACATACGATGTTTATTTTTGTTGAGGTAGCTTCTTTCTATTATTAGTTTGTTGAGTGTTTTTTATCAAAAAGAATGTTAATATTTGCAAATACTTATCCTTCATCAATTAAGATAATAATGTACTTTTTAAACAGAACATCATTCATTTCGTTAATGGGTGTATTACACTGATTTTCATATTTTGAACCATCTTTGCAATCCAGGAATAAATCCCACTTGGTCATAGTTTATAATCCTTTGAGTGAGCTGTTGAGTGCTATTTCTTCAAATTTTGCTATATTGTCAAATATTTTTGCATCAGTATTCATTATGAGTATTAGTCCATGGTTTTCTTTTCTTGTAGTGTCTTTGTCTAGCTTTGGTATCAGGGTAATGTTGGTCTCATAATGTGGGTTTGTAACTGTTATCTTCTTTAATTTTTTGAAAGGCTTTAAGAAAGGTTCATGTTAATTCTTATATAAATGTTTCATAGAATTCAGCAGTTAGCCATCTAGTCTTGAGCTTTACCTTATCAGAAGGCTTTGATTACATATCAGTCTCTTTAATAGCTGTAGGTGTGTTCAGATTTTTCTATTTCTTCATTGTTCAGTTTGGGTAGGTTATGTTTCTATGAATGTATTTATTTCATCTAGATTATCAACTTTTGGGCATCAATTATTCACAATATTTCCTGTAATCCTTTTAATTTCTTTAAAATGGGTTGTAATGTCCTCACTCTCATTTCTAATTTTAGTTACTTGATTTTCTCTTCTTTCCTTAGTCAATCTATCTTAAATGGTTGTTCATTTTGTTGACCTTTCCAAATAAACTATTTTTGGTTCTGCTGATTTTATCTTCCCTAAATTATTATTTTTACTATAATTTCTTATTTATTTCCTTCTGTTTTGTTTGTTTATTTGAGATTTGTTTATTATTTATTTGTCTGGCTGAATAAGGAGCAAAGTTAGAATATTGATTTGAGGTGTTTTTCTCTTTTTTAATGTCAGCATTTACACTTATAAGTTTGCCTCAGCATTGTTATCACTGAATCCTATAAGTTTTGGTATGTTGTGTTCCATTTACATTTATCTCAAGATTTGAAATTTTTCCTTGTGATTTCCATTCATATGATTGGTTATTCAATATGTTCTTTAATTTTCACATATCTATGGATTTTCCAGTCTTCCTTCTGCTTTTGGTTTTACTGCATTATTATTGGAAAAGGTACTTGATATGACTTCAATCATTTAAAATGTATTAAGACTTGTTTCATGTTCTACTATATTATCTATCCTGGAGAATGTTTCATTTTCACATTAGAAATATATGGTCTGTTTCTGTTGAGTAGTATTCTGTATATATTTGTGAAGTCCAATTTTCTATAGTGCAAGTCATATCTTCTCCTTCCTTATTGATATTCTATTTGTTTTATACATTATTGAAAATAAATATTTAATTCTACTACTATTATTGTAGAGCTCTACATTTTTCTCTTAAATTCTGTTTTCTTCATATATTTATAAATATGATGTTTGATGCATGTATATTTATAATTGTTATGTCTTCTTAGTAAATCAACACTGTTATCCTTATAAAATATATTTGACTATTGACAGTTGTTTACTGAAAATCTATTATGTCTAAAACTTGCATAGTCACCCTGGCTCTCTTTTGGTTACAATTTATATGAAATATCTTTTTCCATCTTTTCATTTTCAACCTAGATTAACCTTAAACGTAAGTGACTCTGTCTCTTTTAAACAGCATGCAGATGGATACTATTTATATTATTTTAATCCAGTCAATCTGTTTTGTTTGGGGAGTTTAATTCATTTAAATTTAGAGTAATTGCTGATAGGACAGCATTTACAATTTTGCCATTTTATAAATTGTTTTCCATCTTATAGATTTTTGTCATTACTTCCCTACATCCTACTTTTTCTTTAGTTGACTTTTTCAAGTGATACATTTAATCCCATTCTCACATTCCATTTTTTATGATCTATGGATATTTTCTTTGTGGATCACATTTAACATCTTAAATTTATAGTATTTTATTTTAAACTACTAACACCTGAACTTTAATCTTATGCAAGAACACTTATCATTTACAATTCTGCTCCTAATTTATACTGATGTCACAGACTATATTTTTATATTCTGCATCTATTAATATGGATTTACAGTTATTTTTATGTTTATACTATTTAAAACATAAAAATAGTTAAAAGGAGGGTGCGGAGCCAAGATGGTGGGAATCACTTACCAAAAACATATATATTTTTGAAAATACAACAAATACAACTATCCCTAAAAGAGAGACCAGAAGACACAGGACAACAACCAGACTACATCCACACCTGTAAGAACCCAGCACCTGGTGAAAGGGGTAAGATAAAAGCCGCAGCCCAGCGGGACCTGAGACCCCTCACCCCAGCTTCCGGGAGGAGGAGAGGAGTCAGAGTGGGGAGGGAGATGGAGCCCAAGACTACTAAAAACTCAGCCCTAGACATCGCACCAGAGCACAGACACACAGTGCATGCATGGGGTGCTGGAAACTAGGGAAGCAGGACAGTAAGACCTGTGAGCAGCTCCCAAAGCCGGTGCCCCTGTGACAAAGAAAAGTGAGTGCTTTTTGAAAGTCTTAAAGGGACACGGACCCCACAGCTGGACAAAAGCAACCCAGGTCACAGTCCAGCAGCTGGAAATTTCAGGGAACTCTGGGTGCACTAACACCCTGGGTAACAACTCTGAGACCCCTCATGGAGGTAAACAGCCAAACAGCTAAACAGCCACCCCATCTATTACCCCTTCGGGGTCCCACCATAGCAGAGCAGCTGCCTGAGCTGGTCAAGCCCACAGCAAGGAAGCTTCCTCCATACCAGCCGGGCAAGATAAAGAGACCCAGTCTACATGCAATTGCCCAACACAAGCCACTAGGGGTCGCAGTTGTCCCAGTAAAGAAAGGACAGGAGCAAGTGCAAAGTCTTGACTCTCCCAGCTGACAGAAGAGTCAATAGCACACCATTGCACTTGTCAACATGAAAAGGCAAAAAAATTTGATCCAGACAAGACTAACCCAGACAGCTTTGACATCTTCTACATCTTCCCCTGAGAAGGAACCTGGGGAGATAGATTTAGCCAGTCTTCCTGAAAAAGAATTCAAAACAAAAGTCATAACCATGCTGATGGACTTGCAGAGAAATATGCAAGAACTAAGGAGGGAGAATACAGAAATAAAACAAGCTCTGGAAGGACTTCAAAACAGAATGAATGAGATACAAGAGACCATTAATGGACTAGAAAACAGAGAACAGGAACAGAGAGAAGCTGATGCAGAGATATAAGGATCTCCAGGAATGAAAGAATTTTAAGACAACTGTGTGACCAATTGAAACGGAACAATATGCACATTATAGGGGTACCAGAAGAAGAAGAGAGAGAAAAAGGGATAGAAAGTGTCACTGAAGAAATAACTGATGAAAACTTCCCCAAACTAGGGGAGGAAATGGCCTCTCAGACCACAGAGGTACACAGAACTCCCATGACAAGGGATCCAAGGAGGGCAGCACCAAGACACATAATAATTAAAATGGCAAAGATCAAAGACAAGGACAAAGTATTAAAGGCAGCCAGAGAGAAAAAAAAGGTCACCTACAAAGGAAAACCCATGAGGCTATCATCAGACTTCTCAACAGAAACCCTACAGGCTAGAAGAGAATGGCATGATATACTTAATGCAATGAAACAGAAGGGTCTTGAACCAAGAATGCTGTATCCAGCATGAATATCATTTAAATATGAAGGAGAGATTAAACAATTCCCAGACAAGCAAAAGTTGACAGAATTTGCTTCCCACAAACTACCTCTACAGGGCATCTGACAGGGACTACTCTAGATGGGAGCACTCCTAAAAAGAGCACAGAACAAAACACCCAACATATGAAGAAGGGAGGAGAAGGAATAAGAAGGGAGAGAAATAAAGAATCATCAGACCATGTTTATAATAGCTCAATAAGCGAGTTATATTAGACAGTAAGATTGTAAAGAAGCTAACCTGGAACCTTTGGTAACCACAAACTTAAAGCCTGCAATGGCAATAAGTACATATCTTTCAATAATCACCCTAAATGTAAATCGAATGAATGCACCAATCAAAAGACACAGAGTAATAGAATGGATAAAAGAGCAAGAACCATCCATATGCAGCTTACAAGAGACTCACCTCAAACCCAAAGACATGCACAGACTTAAAGTCAAGGGATGGAAAAAGATATTTCAGGCAAACAACAGAGAGAAGAAAGCAGGTGTTGCAATACTAGTATCAGACAAAATAGACTTCAAAATAAAGAAAGTAACAAAAGATAAAGAAGGACATTACATAATGATAAAGGGCTCAGTCCAACAAGAGGATATAACCATTATAAACATATATGCACCCAATACAGGAGCACCATCATATGTGAAACAAATACTAAAAGAATTAAAGGAGGAAATAGAATGCAATGCATTCATTTTGGGAGACTTCAACACACCACTCACTCCAAAGGACAGATCCACCAGACAGAAAATAAGTAAGGACACAGAGGCACTCAACAACACACTAGAACAGATGGACCTAATAGACATCTAAAGAACTCTACATCCAAAAGCAACAGGATATACATTCTTCTCAAGTGCACATGGAACATTCTCCAGAATAGACCACACAGTAGGCCACAAAAAGAGCCTCAGTAAATTCAAAAAGATTGAAATCCTACCAACCAACTTTTCAGACCACAAGGGTGTAAAACTGGAAATAAATTGGACAAAAGAAAGCAAAAAAGCTCACAAACATGGAGGCTTAACAACATGCTCCTAAATAATCAATGGATCAATGACCAAATTAAAATGGAGATCCAGCAATATATGGAAACAAACGACAACAACAACACAAAGCCCCAACTACTGTGGGATACAGCAAAAGCAGTCTTAAGAGGAAAGTATATAGCAATCCAGGCATATTTAAAGAAGGAAGAACAATCCCAAATGAATGGTCTAATGTCACAATTATCAAAATTGGAAAAAGAAGAACAAATGAGGCCTAACGTCAGCAGGAGGGATATAATAAAGATCAGAGAAGAAATTAATAAAATTGAGAAGAATAAAACAATAGCAAAAATCAATGAAACCAAGAGCTGGTTCTTTGAGAAAATGAACAAAATAGATAAGCCTCTAGCCAGACTTATTAAGAGAAAAAGAGAGTCAACACAAATCAACAGTATCAGAAATGAGAAAGGAAAAATCACTACGGACCCCACAGAAATACAAAGAATTATTAGGGACTACTATGAAAACCTATATGCTAACAAGCTGGGAAACCTAGGAGAAATGGACAACTTCCTTGAAAAATACAACCTTCCAAGACTGACCCAGAAAGAAACAGAAAATCTAAACAGACCAATTAGCAGCAACAAAATTGAAGCGATAAGCAATAAACTACCCAAGAACAAAACCCCCAGGGCAGATGGATTTACCTTGGAATTTTATCAGACATACAGAGAAGACATAATACCCATTCTCCTTAAAGTTTTCCAAAAAAATACAAGAGGAGTGAATACTCCCAAACTCATTCTATGAAGCTAACATCACCTTAATACCAAAACCAGGCAAAGACCCCACCAAAAAAGAAAACTACAGACCAATATCCCTGATGAACGTAGATGCGGAAATACTCAACTAAATATTAGCAAACTGAATTAAAAAATACATCAGAAGGATCATACACCATGACAAAGTAGATTCATCCCAGGGATGCAAGGATGGTACAACATTTGAAAATCCATCAACATCATCCACCACATCAACAAAAAGAAAGAAAAACTCCACATGATCATCTCCATAGATGCTGAAAAAGCATTCGACAAAATTCAACATCGATTCATGATAAAAACTCTCAACAAAATGGGTATAGAGGGCAAGTATCTCAACATAATAAAGTCCATATATGATCTAGAGCAGCCAACATCATACTGAACAGTGAGAAGCTGAAAGCTTTTCCTCTGCGATGGGAACAAGACAGGGATGCCCACTCTCCCCACTATTTTTCAACATAGTACTGGAAGTCCTAGCCACAGCAATTATACGAAACAAAGAAATACAAGGAATCCAGATTGGTAAAGAGTAGTTAAATTGTCACTAATTACAGATGACATGATATTGTACATATAAAACTCTAAAGACTCCACTTCAAAACTACTAGAGCTAATATCAGAATTCAGCAAAGTTTCAGGATACAAAATTAACACACAGAAATCTGTGGCTTTCCTATACACTAACAATAAACTAATAGAAAGAGAAATCAGGAAGACAATTCCATTCACAATAGCATCAAAAAGAATAAAATACCTAGGAATAAACCTAACAAAGGTAGTGAAAGACCTATACCCTGAAAACTATAAGACATTCATAATAGAAATTAAAGAGGTCAGTAACAAATGGAAACTCATCCCATGCTCCTGGCTAGGAAGAATTAATATCATCAAAATGGCCATCCTGCCCAGAGCAATATACAGATTCGGTGCAATCCCTTTCAAACTATCAACAGCATTCTTCAATGAACTGGAACAAATAGTTTGAAAATTCTTATGGAAACACCAAAGACCCCAAATAGCTAAAGCTATCCTGAGAAGGAAGAATAGAGTGAGAGAGATCTCGCTCCCCAACTTCAAGCTCTACTACAAAGCCACAGTAGTCAAGACAATTTAGTACTGGCAAAAGAACAGAGCCACAGACCAGTGGAATAGAATAGAGACTCCAAGCATTAACCCAAACATATATGGTCTACTAATATACGATAAAGGAGCTGTGGACATACAACAGGGAAATGACAGTCTCTTCAACAGATGGTGCTGGCAAAACTGGACAGCTTCATGTAAGAGAATGAAACTGGATCACTGTCTAACCCCATGCACAAAAGTAAATTCTAAATGGATCAAAGACCTTAATGTAAGTCATGAAACCATAAAACTCTTAGAAAAAAACATAGGCAAAAATTTATTGGACATAAACATGAGTGACTCCTTCAGGAACATATCTCCCTAGGCAAGGGAAACAAAAGCAAAAATGAACAAGTAGGACTATATCAAGCTGAAAAGCTTCTGTAAAGTAAAGGACACCATCAATAGAACAAAAAGGCGTCCTACAGTATGGGAGAATATATTCATAAATGACAGATACAATAAAGGTTTGGCATCCAAAATATATAAAGAGCTCACACACCTCAACAAACAAAAAAGCAAATAATCCAATTAAAAAATGGGCAGAGGAGCTGAATAGACAGTTCTCTAAAGAAGAGATTCAGATGGCCAACAGACACATGAATAGATGCTCCACATCAGTTGTCATCAGAGAAATGCAAATTAAAACCACAATGAGATTTCATCTCACACCAGTAAAGATGGCTACCATCCAAAAAACAAACAACAACAAATGTTGGCGAGGTTGTGGAGAAAGGGGAACCCTCCTACAATGCTGGTGGGAATGTAAATTAGTTTAACCATTGTGGAAAGCAGTATGGAGGTTCCTCAAAATGCTCAAAATAGACTTACCATTTGACCCAGGAATTCCACTTGTAGGAAATTACCCCAAAAATGCAGCACTCCAGTTTTAAAAAGACAGATGCACCCCTATGTTTATTGCTGCACTATTTACAATAGCCAAGATATGGAAGCAACCTAAATGTCTATCAGTAGATGAATGGATAAAGAAGATGTGGTACATATACACAATGAAATATTTTGCAGCCATAAGAAAAAAAACAGATTCTACCATTCGCAACAAGATGGATAGAGCTAGAGGGTATTATGCTCAGTGAAATAAGCCAAGCGGAGAAAGACAAGTACCAAATGATTCCACTCATATGTGTAGTGTAAGAACAAAAGAAAACTGAAGGAACAAAATAGCAGCAGAATCACAGAACCCAAGAATGGACTAACAGTTACCAAAGGGAAAGGGACTGGGGAGGATGAGTGGGAAGGGAGGGATTAGGGCGGGAAAAGAAAGAAAGGGGGCATTACAATTTACATGTATAGTGTAGGGGGGCACGGGGAGGGCTGTGCAACACAGAGAAAACAAGTAGTGATTTTACAGCATCTCACTATGTTGCTGGACAGTGACTGTGACGGGGATGTGGGGGGACTTGGTGAAGGGGTGAGCCTAGTAAACATAATGTCCTTCATGTAATTGTATATTAATGATACCAAAATAAAATTTAAAAAAAGTTAAAAGGAGACAGTACAGACTAAAATTATTAACATCTAGTGTCCTTTCCTTCTATCCGGTATGATTTCTTTTAGCATCTCTTATAGGGCAGGTCTAGTGCTAATGAACATTCAGCTTTTGGTATCTCAAAAAGTCTTAATTTCACCTTCATTTTTTGAAAGATAATTTTGCTGCATATAATCTTGGTTTGGCAGCTTTTTTCTTCCTGCACTATAAATATATCAGCCCAATGCTTTCTGTCCTTCAAGGTTTCTGCTGAGGAATCAGATTGCAGTCTTAAAAAGGTTTCCTTGTACATGATGAATCACTTTTCTTTTGTTGCATTCAAGATTTTCTCTGTTTTTGACCTTCATCAGTTTAAGTATAATTTGTCTCATTATGGGTTACTTAGAATTTTCCTACTTGGATTTAGTTCAGCTTCTTGGATTTGCATATCCATTTCTCTTTTCAAATTCGGAAAGTTTTAACCCATTATATCTTCAAATAAGATCTACCCCTTCTTTTCTCTACTTCTGGGACTTCCATGATGCATGTATTGGTCCATTTTATGGTGGCCCATATTCCTTAAGTTGTTGTTAGTCTGTTAGCTGAAACCTTTCAGTGAATTTTTTAAATCCATTATTGTATTTTTCAGTCCTATAATTTGTGGATTATTTTATAAAATTTCCATTTCTTTGTTGATATTCTCATTTTTCTCATAAATCATTTTACTGATTTTATCAATTTATGCTTTCTTTTAGCTCATTGAACATATTTAAGATAGTTGTTTTAAGTTCTTTATCAAGTGAGACAGAATCCTGTTTCTTTAGGGTTCATTTCAGGGTATTTATTTTGTTCTCTTGAATGGGTTTTATTTCCTTGTTTCTTTGTATATCTTTTGATCTTTTGCTGAAATTTAGATATTTGAAAAAAATGTCATCTCTTCCAATCTTTGTGGACTGATTTTTTGCAGAGGTAGACTCATTAATTAGCCTACCATAAAATCATAGGGAGATCCTCTGAAACCATCTTTGGAGATACATCTTCCCTGTGCCTGAACATGTGTTTGTATTCCAGTTATCCCTTAAACATGGCTGCTTTGAAATAATTTACCTAAGTGTCTCACCACTGCTTATCAAAGGACTTAGATTTCTACTGTATTTCTCTGTCAAAATCTTTTTTTCTTCAAGTACCCACTGTGCTGCAGAGCCTCTGCAGCTCTGCTCCATTATGCCCACCACTGCTTTCAGACACCTACAACCTGAGTTCTAAACTGTGCTACCTTTCCCAGACAAGACAGAAACCAATCCCACAGACGGCTCCCAGCAAGCCAGAATACTACAAGCAAGTTTCACTCCTCTCCTTCAGTTTCAAGGAGGGATCCGGGAATTCAGTGGATCAGACCATGCCACAATGTCCTGGGGAAGAGTTCATGAGGGTAAGCAAATTACCTTGAAATGTCTTGCCATTTTTAGGGTGGCTTTTTTTTTTTTTTTTTGATTAGACATTTGCTTAGCCATGACAGCTTTTTAACTGGTTTCTAGAGTCCTCACAAAGCTATTTTAGTTCACATATTGTGGTTTATTCAGTGTTTCTGTGGAAAACGAGGACCTGGAACTTCCTAGCACACCATATTGCTGTTTTAAGCATACAGAATGTCTCTTTTGTGCAGTCCAATTTTTAGCACCATGACAATTACAGTATTCTGAAAAATACAACTAGCTCTTACTCTTTTATAAAGAAGAGGATGTTTTCATGTTACCTTTACGTAAATTTGTAAAATTTCCGAATATACATTCATGAATTTCTACCATTTATAGAATGAGATTAAAATAATAGTAAAAGAAGCACACAAATTAACTCATTTAACTTTTCTGCAAATACATGACATAAAACTTATTTACAAGTAGGAAACTGAGAGACAGATCAGTTAACCTTCAGCTCCTCAACGGCAGAGACAGGATTCAAACTGAAGCAGTCTGATTGCCAATTCCATGCTTTTAAAAACTCTGTCACATGCTTTTGTGGAGAATTTCAAGGAAATAGCCTTCCAGGATTCACCTTGATGACCTGAAAATCATACAGCATCAGAGGCTCATGCAAACCACAGAATTTTCAAGTTCATTGACAGTGGGAAATCAAAACCTATTTCTCATTAAGGCTAATGACTGCTTTTGTTGCATGAGGAAATGGTAGTATGAAAACTGAGTATGTATTTCACAGAGATGCCCAAGGTCCTAAATTCCAAATATTAGAGCTACAAAATCCCTTGGAGAGACAGAAAAACATTCTGTAACTTTGTACTGATGATGCCTTACCTAGGAAGTCTACACAGGTTTAATTGTGGTTGACTGGCAGAACTGTGACAGGTAGCCACAATTAAACTTATGTTTCTGTAAGTTTCAGAATAGTCGCCTTCTTTTGTAAATGCCATTGCTCTTAGGTGAGTATTAATGCAGGAGTATGTGATAAATTCTATCTGAATGAAAAATGAACTAAAGTACTGTCAGATTATTCTCCTGATATTAGCAACCTGATGCTTTTTTACTCTAGATTCAGATCAACTCAAGAGTTTCTTTCAATTCTACGTAGGATTTATACTTTAAGGACCCCAATTAAAGAAATGTATTTAAAAATTTTCCAAATGTTTTCATCTAATACTAAACTATTAAATTGATTAAAATTTATTAAGTGATTAACCCCCTGACACAGTAACAGTCTTTCTGAGAGAGAGCATTCCTGGTATAACTCCGGGGGAAAAATCGCAGGGAAAAATACCTTTAGAGAAATAAAGTGGGATAAACCCGTTTATTTCTTACAAGCAGTCCACTTCTGCTCTTCCGGGTCTCTTGCAACTTGGCTGCAGAAGAAGAGGCCCCCACCCAACCTCTCCTGTCCAGATAAATTTTAGTTTGCACTAGTAATTACCTATTGATATGGAGATGGACTACTTCTCTCCATCCCTTGGAAATACCTATTGTGCGGAGATGTTCTAAAGCCAAGTGAGAGATTCTGTAAATATTGCAATTTTACTCACATCTGGGAATCACAACATATTTGGTATGTTTTCTCAGCTGCTACTAATTACTTTGAAATTGTTTTAAAAAATATATATATTTACATAAGATTTTATGGTTTATGGAAAAAAGTGATATAAATGCATTTAAAAATATGTAAAATTTCAAGCTGTAAACAACTATAAATTGCTGAAAATTCACCAAGTAGAGATAATGTAGCATGATATCAAAATTATTTCCCCCAAATTCACCATCATATTACTAAATTTTATTACTTAGGATTAATATGTCTAGGAAACATTCCCTCAAATTAACGAAGTTAAGTTGAAATTAGGATGTTAGTTTGTATGGAGGTTCAAGGTAGCAGGTGATTAAAAACATTTACATTTATTAAATATTATTTAAAATATCATTTTCCTAGTTTATTTTTGCCTCTTGTTTCCATTTATCCATACAATATATTTGTAAGAAGAGACAAAGAGCAAACATCTTTATGTGAAAGTATTTATTTTAAGTAGAACCATATGAGGTACAATGGTGTCTTGCCTTTGTACTATTTCTTAAAAAAAGCCAAGACCAGGATGGCAAAAAATTACTTGGAAGATATTGAGATCCTCAGTACAAAGATTACAAACACAAAATGAATACATTGTTATTTTGATCACTTTGTCTTATATAGAGTATTAAAAATAAACAAATATTCCAATGCAACAAAATATTTTTATTATGTATATAGAGAAGAATTATATATGGAAGGCTTCAATTTGAACAGTGACTGACTTAAAACAGTCTTTTGGAGAAAATTTTCCTGAAGAAGAAAGATCTAATGATATCCCTGAATCTTAATGCCATGACAGTACAGCCATTTATGGTAGGGCAGCCAGGTCTACCTAGAGGGCTAAATGTAGCTGCAGGATAATTAAATAACCTGAAAATTTCCAGCCTACCATTCACTTTTAGAAATCAAGAAATCATCAGATTCAGTTTTAAAACAATTGTTGGTTTGTTACAAATAAACCAGTACCCACATTCTTAGGTTTGATAGTTTGATACAAGAATGAGATTGGGAAAGCAAGCTAAACTATTCTAAGGACATTTGGGTTGGAGGAAATTTATCATGAATTATGTTTTAAAGGAAGAAATGACTTGTTTTGCTACAGAAAATACGAAAGGACTTTCAAACATATGGGGAATATTGAGTATGATTGATAGGAGATAACATTAGGTAAATATGTAAAGGAGGTGAAGAAATTTCATTAAGACAGATAATAAAATAAAATAACACTTGGTAAATTAGTTGAAGGGTAGTAGGCAAGATAGGGTATTTTAATCTATTATTAAGTTTTTATTCAGCTACATTTGATATAAGATGTACATTGAAATTATTTCCACTGTCTAAAAACAAATTTGATCTAGCTAATCACAGAAGATGGGTATAAATTGCATTATAAAGAATACTTTTTTATCCTTTCCTATAGAACCTTAACGTAGAAGATGGTAAAAATGAACTAGTCAAAAAGAAAAATCAAAGCAAAGAAACACCATGCTGACTCAGATAATTAGATGCTGATTGTCCAATTTTGGATGTATGACAAGGGCGTGAGATCATTGAAATCGGATATCTTCAACTATCCAGAATTACCACCATATTATGATTTCATCTAATAAAATAATTAAATTTACACTATAAATTCTCCAGACCCTAGCAAAATGAAACATACTCATTAACTACATTAGTACTTAGTTTATTTTTAAAAGGCAAAAATCTATGAAAAAGTCCAACATCTGTGGCCTTCTTATACTACTACTCAGGTGCTAACACCATCCTTCCCAAGTACACTCCAATTACCCATGATGTTCAAAACCTACATTCACCCATAGTTGTTTATTTCATATCTCCTGGGAGTACTTGGTATATTTCCATCCTTGTATTTTTGTCTGTACCCTTACCTGGTTATGCGATTCTTATCATGCCCTCTTTCCCATTCTATTGAATATCGTACATCTTTTGAGGTACAGCTGATACTGATACATAAGCTATACATGGAATCTCTGATCCTAGGAAGAATTAATTCCACTGAGTCAGGAATGTATTTAATTCTTTCCAAATTGCAGCTTGGGGCAGGGAATAAAGAGTTCATTACATAACTATGCAGTCAATTCAATAAATAAGTTTCCTTTTGATTGGTAAAAAATTTTACTTTTTCATAACATTTCTTCCTTCCTGTCTTCTGCAATTAAAAAAAAAGTTTAATCCCTTTTTCTGCAAAAGAGCCTTTCAAAAATTTGGAATATTATAAATGTCTTAAGTTACTATTTACCATACACATTAATTTGTCCTTGTGACATGACTTATAGACTCTCAGTACCATCTTCTTAATGTATTATAATTATATTCATTGGTATAATAAAATAGTATTAATGGAATAATAAAATAGTGATTAGATGGAGAAATATATCAAGATCATGAATGGAAAAAAGTGATACTATATAAATGTCAAATTCATCTACATTTATGTAAAATTCTAATAAAATTGTCATCTAATATGTGATTTTAGAATTGAGATGGAAGAATAAATGTCCAAAGAAAAATAATAAAATTTTTAGAACAAATGTGTGGTACCAAATATTATCATCAAAGACTCATAATTAAAATAATTTCTTATAGTTCAGAAATAGACAAAAAGTTAAACTGTGTATTTGTGAATATATATTATATGCATACTTGTCTATATTAATATGATAAGTCATTTCAAATTAGTGGTAAAAGGAAATATCCCTCCATATATAGTGTTATAATATTGACTACTTTGAAAAGTAAATAGAATTTACTTCAGAATCATCCTATTCAGAAAAATAAATTTCAGAGTACAGCAACATTGGCATGATTGACCATTTTACCCTTGGTCACTGCCTTCTCCACTTTTCCAAAACCCACATTCTCTTAGTTTTCCTCCTCATAGCTTGACCTCCTTCCTCAGAACTTTAAATTTGATATGCACCAAAACTTTATTCTTAGTTATTTTATTTTCTTTATGCAGTTTCTTCTTAGGGGGTTTCATTCAGTTTCATGGTTTTCAAATACCATATACACACCTCAGACTTTCTACTTGAATCTCATATTTAGCTGTATCTTAGGTATCTCCAACTTAACATATCTTTCCATTTCATTCCACCTTACAAAGATATCCCTCAGTGCTTCTGTGAATCCCACTTGTCGGACACCAACTGACATGGTGTCTTTTTTCCCTACATATATGTATAACAATAACAATATTATACACCCCATTCAGGTTCCCAGACCCGATTCCAATGCGTGTAAGTATCTGGGATGGGGTCTTCCCACACACTAACACCAAGCAATTCTCGAACACCAGCAGGGTATCCAAGAACAAACTCAAGTCTGATGCTATCTGCCCAGAGATGGCACCAGATTCCACAGGTTAAGGGTTCTGTCCTACAAGACTGCCCTCCATGCCCCACTCCAGACACTAGTTGCAAATCCCAGGCAGTTCCCTGTGCTTATGACCCACCGGCTACAGTTTGGAGGGTTCCATGACCTCCACATCAGGTTCAAATTGCTAGAGTGGCTCAGAGAATTCAGGAAAACACTTATGTTTACCAGTTTTTAATAAACGATACCATAGAGAATACAAAGTTAACAGCCAGATCAAGAGAGACATAGGGCAAGGTCCCAAATAAAGGAGCTTCCGTCCTTGTGGAGCTTGGAGCCTAGATGGGTGGTACGGGGAAGCGTTCCAGTTCCCCAAGCACAGAAGCTCTGTCCTACCAAGAAGCAGGATCCAACTGAGCAGAGCAGTGAGAGATAAGCTCTTTTAAGAGTTTTTTGTAAGGGCTTCATTGCATAGTCATGATTGACTAAATTATTGACCATTGGCTGATTCAGACTCCAGTCCCTGCCCTTGGCTGGGGGTCCAAAAGTCTCTCATTAACATGACAAAACAACTGTTTCACCGTTAAGACTTTGCAATGTTTTCAGGAACTGTGGATGAAGACCAAATATACTTTGGAAATACATATTTGATCATATAAATAACCAAATATATATTTATTATATCATCATATCACAGCTTCTCATCTCCGTAACTGGATATACCATCCACTTAGTAAGTCAGGCCCCAAGTGTAATAGTCACCCAGGATTATTACTTTTCTTCTCATATTATATTCCAATCTGACAATAAATCCTATCTCCTATGCCAGATAAAACAATCCTGAAACCAAGCCCTTCCATAAATTCTACAGCCAAAACCTAATCTTAGTCACCAACTCTTTCCAGGAGAGCTCTGAGAGGAGAAAAGGGCCCTGCTGGAGAAGTAGCATAATGCGTCTCTAGAAGCACCTGTGCTGAAGCCAGAGGGCTGTGTTCACATGCCAGACTTTGCCAGGCACTGAGGTAGGCAGGTGACTCATTCACAGTCTGCTTCCATGTCTGTGCCTCTGTGCCCCTGTGCCTCTGTTTCTTCCATCTATGTACGGGGACAGTAATAGTGTCTACTTCACTGGGTTCCTGGGGGTATTAAATGTTTCAGCATCTGTAAAGTATGTAGAACAAACTATATTGTAGTACATAATTTTGTGCTAGATAAAGGAAAATTCTCTGATGACCACAACTTCAGAAATAACATTCTTATACATAAAACATCTATTAGTCCTGTTAAAAGACAAATGGATACAAATAAAATACAATTAAAATTATAGGATATCAAAAATTATTATAAAGATATGGTACTTAAGAGAACATAGAATTGGAACAAAACAGAAAAAGGAACTCAAATATAAGCCAGAATCTGACACTGGAATATACAGACATGCCTGGTTCATGAAAGTGATGAAAAAAATACACTGGTTATCTGGACTTAAGGAGAGTGAGCAACACAGGAAAAAAGCCTTGAAAAGGCACCATTATTATTTCTTCATAAGAGCAATGGAAATAGATGGTCTTTTAAATATATTATACTAGATTAATTCACTCTAACTGAAAAGAGTATCTTAATTATGAATACACAACATATACAGAAATCAATTCCAGATGGATGGTATATCTAAATAAAATACAAGATCTTTAAAAATACTTTTTAAAGATAATATAAGTAAAAATATTAATTCCAGTAAAGGAGATAAAAACTTCTTAATCTGTTTGAAAAATACTAACCATAAGGAAAATAATTGTATTTATTAAAATAAAAATTTATGTTCATCATGAAAAGTGTAAAAATGAAAAGCAAGCAACAAAGTGAAATGGGAGTGAATACTTGCATATATAATATTGGCAAAGAGCTCATACCCATATTATGTAAACAAAACAGTAAAAAAAGAAGACAAATCAATAGAAATGTATGAAATATTTGAAAATGTACTTGACAAAAGAGGACACCCAAATTGACAATAAATACACTAAAAAGGTGCTCGACATCATTAAACATCAGGGAAATGTGAAGTCTCCTTATATCTTCCAGAGTGGATAAACTGAAAGAGGCAGAAAATATGAAGTGTTTTGTGAATGTGGTAATACTACAGCTGAATGCATTTATCTTTATGTCTCATTAATTCCTCTCTTAGCATATATTTGTGCACTAAAACACATGCAAGAGAATGTCTACAACACCCTTATTTGCATTAGTCAAACACTGGAAACAAGAATAAGGCCCATTTATAAAGAGAATAGAAAAATATGAAAGCTATGCTTCTTACAGTGAACTACTATACAACAATAAAAATGATTTAAATCTTCACTGGATCAGTGTCCCAATGTTAACACTGAAGGAAGCAATCCAAATCAAACAATATATGCACTTATGATTCCATTTAAATACCTCCCCCAAACAAACAAACAAGCAACAGAGAAAGATGGTTATCCTTTGGAAGATGAGTGGCTATTAACTTCAAAGAGAATTGTTGGATGTTGGTTATGTATTATTTCTTTTGGGGGATGTTGGATGCATGAGATTTTCTTAGTATAAATCATTGCTGTACACTTAGGAGTATCCAAATAGAACAAAATTAATGTAAAAAAACAAAATAAAGTAAATGGTAAATAAGTAGCTGAAGACAATAAGGATGAAAAATTTCTGAATATTTGGGCTGAGAAAGTAAGCAAAAAAAGAAACTATCAGCTAGAGAGGGAGGTGATATTGGAGAAATGTCTTCTATTTTGTTTGGATTTGTTTATAGGCCTTATGTTAGTAAATGTTTATATGTAAATAAAATTGTTCAATAAAGTGAAAGACTAACGTTTCTGGAGTACCAGACACAAGTCTCAGAAATCTGAGAAGGTTTAGTATCTAGGGATTGGCCTCTGAAAAAAGAAAGAACATTTTACCCATTGATAGAAGGGAAGAAGATGATACATATTATTTACATACATTAATAAAAAATACTGCATACTAATAGAGGTTTTTAATTAAAAATATTTTAACAAGTAAAAAGCTTCGGTTTTAATGAAACCTGTCTTGAAACCCTTTAAATGGAATTATTCCCTGAGGTTTACAATGTGTTTTTTTAACTTAATTTCACACAGAGATGGTTCTAAATGCAGTGGTCTTTCAAAAGACTACAAAATTGACCCAGCCTGTCAATGGATTGTTTATTCATATATGGCATCCCTCTATGGCAGTACATTTCCACCTGCTTGTTTTCCCTTTTTATTCAGAGAGTTTTCTGCAGAACGGTGGTGTTTTCTTTAATTATATTCTGACCTTCACTTATTGCCAGGATTTTCACCTTCTTTTTCTACATTTCAACATGAAACAATTATGGTTCTTTGACACATACTTAACCCACCTGTCAGTTGCCTAATTTGATAGGTAGATTATTTTGTCATCCTCTCTTCCATGAGATACACTGATAAATTCCCTTCTGACCTGTCTAGAAGTTCCTTTATTATTCTAAATCATTATCTCATCCATATTCACCATTTTTCTTCCAAATTTCATTTTTTTAACTAAAGTTCACTCTTAAAAGCCCAGGTTGTCAGCTAACTAGACTTTCAGTCTGAAGGGCATATTTAAGTTTTGCCAAGTTTAATTTTAAACACACCCTCGTCAACACCTTTGAAAAATTTCCTAGTGCAAGTTACCTAGTGACTTTTTTGGTGAAGTTGGAAATCTCTCTTCCTTATTAATCTCTACCTACACAGATATACTACTATTCACCTACCTTGAAATAAAAATCCTTTGCAATGTTTTATTTTGAGCATTAACTTGACCAAGGCATTTTTTCTTTTTTTTCTGTGAATACTCATTGCAGTTATTTAGAGATATCTCTAGAAATTTGGTCTACCAAGGATCTGCTATAAAATTACTCCCATGACTCAATGTCTTCATATTTTATAAGCCAGGACTTTTTCATACCTACAAAATAGCTCAAGAGCATGTTGTTCATAGCATCAGCTTCCCAGAAATTTTTATACTTTATCCTGCCCACTTTTAAGAACTTCAAAATAAATAGCATAATTAAGAGAAATTACATTTAATTAGTGTATATTGCAAGGACCTCAATTCAGGCAGAACCTACCAAGAATCTGAAACAGAGGGAAAAATGCAAACATTTGAGGGGAACTGCTAAACCCAGGTAACTTAAGATATCACAGGACACCCCCTTTTCTCAGAGATGACAGATGTCCCACTTGGGGAAGGTATAAGTGAACCCCACCCCAACCGAAGGCCAAAGGGGCCGTGAGACTACGGAAAGGCGGACAAGTCCCGCTTGAACTCCATGAAGGTTTACTATTGATGGGGGTCTTACCTACAGAAGCTTACCTGGGCTACCCAGGAATGCCGATTTCCTTTTCGCTTTGATGTGGGGGCTAATTTGCAAGCTGGGAAAAGGGTCTGGTGCGAATGGCCAGTGCAAGGCAAAACGGGCTGGACCCCCGAGGATCCCCGCTGAGATTGAGTCCTGCCCAGGGAACAGTGTTAATTGTTCCACGCTAGAGTTTGCCTGAGGATACCTGTGCGTCACCGTAGAGGGAGTATAAAGGCAATTCATCAGCCACCAGGCCCTGCCGGTGCTCAGAGCGCAGGCAGGTCGCAGGCCGGCGGGACCCAGCTTCCTGGTGGTTGGGCCGCAGCACAGCACAGCGCAGCACTGAGTAAGAGTCAGAAATGGAGAATGTTTGAGCATTTACACAAGGAAGGGGGCTCTGATAAACAGCTATTTGATTTCCTGAATTCTTTCTGAAATGGATTAGACTAGGATGGGGGAGAAAACAAATAAAAAAGACAGAATCTTGCCTGAAGTATTAATCTCAGGTTCATGCTAATTTGTAAAAAGTGCTGTAATTTGAGTTTGAAGAAGAGTTAAATTAAAAATATGAACTGGCTTATGCATTCAGCAAAGCCAGGAAAGCCATATATTTCAAGGATTACTCCTAAATTAAGCAAGAAAGGATTAAATTTAAATCCCTATGTGCAGGGTTTTGTGCCATTTTGAGTGACAGTTGATATAAAATCATTTCTTGTTACCAGTCTAAATGGAGAAATGTAAAACTGATTTAACTGACTTAGTTTAAATGTATGAACTTCTGAAGAGTTGATATAGCATATGCTAGCCTCAACCAGTTATTTTGTAACTACATTAAATTATCACTGGCTTTCCAATTTCAGGACACTCAGGACTGTGCAGCAATGAAGACAAGGCTGTTGATCTAAATAAAAGCAAATTCTGATGGATGAGAGTGCAATAAATATATAATATTTTACTTGTTATTTAAAATATTTATCTTAGGTATTATGATCAAAATATCCTGCTAAGTCCATCATATACTTATTTTTATTGATCTTTAATGTATATTTAAAATGTTTAAAGTCTTACCAGAAATTTCTCTGAGCACTTGAAAAGCTTTTATGTAATTTTGGAACAATAAATAACTAATTGAAATATGTATATAATGAATTTTGACATCAGTGATTAAAATTATGTCATTCAATGAGAAATGGACCTGGTTAAATATGTTAGTTGAGTTTGATTATTAAACAAATTAAAATAAATACAGACTTCAAAGTGTTTGTACATGATAGTATTTTTCTGAGATTTTAAATTATAATTTATAAGTTAAATTCTTCAAATTAATTATTTATACTTTTTATGAGATTGTTGGGAAAAAGATAAATAGTTTTGTTTTTCATACACATATTAAACATACATGATAATTAGGTACATTATAAGTATGCACAAATATATGTAATATATATCTGTTACATACTCAATATTTACATATAAATGTTATGTTACCCTATATACAAATTTAATATACAGATAATAATATTTTTCCACCTGATGGCTATAGATGATTATGTTTGTAAGGGTTCTAAGATGCAAAAAGTGAAAAAATTGGTAAAATATTGAAAATATATATATGAATCAGTTAAATTTTAGAGTAGAAATATTTTTTCAAATGTAAAGTAGCATGTGAACCAGAATGAAAACTTCTTTGTTTTGTTTTTTAAATATTTTTAGGTTAAGTTTTCTTATATATAATTTTCTTTATTTCTGATATAACCCATTTTCTTTAACTCAGTAGACTAACTGTAACTCATCAATGCTACTTAGCTTAGCCAACCTAGGATACAAAGAAAATATAATTATTTGAGTTTTTCTTTTTTCATTTGGATGATTTTGGTTTGTAGAGTTAATCTACCATCATTTCTTTGAATCAACTGGAAAGGATCATTCTTTGCCTTATTTTCATCAGGCTGGTTTGGAAAGCCTGGGGGTGTTGGAGGTGGATCTGTTATTTTCAGAGAATGGGCTCTGCGACACCTGCCTTCTTTTGCACTATTTTCAGATGCAAGTAGCTGTTGGTTGTCTGGCCTTCCTTAGATTGAACAACACCGGGCCTTGACATACGACCTTGTTCCTTCCTCAGAAACTCATTAGTATATGCCCTTAGGCAAAACCGTCCCCAGGTTTCTACCACAGTGTCTCTACCTGCATATGCAGAGGTTTTATAGCACAATCTTCTAAGTGAATATCTACAGACTGTTGTTTCCTTGACCCAAGAACATGGACCAGGAGAGTTGTCTATAAGCTCCTGAGCACACGCCCACTGCAGCTCAAGGGGCAGTAGTAGTCCTATCTGAGAGAGTGAATCCATTCTAAGGGCACCTTTTGGCCTTGATCTTCTTCAAACCATTTCTCTGTCTTCAGTAAATCCTGCCTTTCAGAATTTTCTAGTACATCCTAGACTTTCCTCAGTTGTAATCAGCACCAAGATCCCCTTTTGGGTTTTTTAATTCATTTTTTGGATTTGTTGCCACATCGCACCTTTCTGACATGCTGTTAGAGGTAATGAAGTGATGATGACATTTATGGAATTGAGTACAGAGTGGAATGGATGCATTGATTGTAAGTAAAGAATGGGATGTTCACATAAAACTAAATTATTCTCTCCTAAAATGTCTAAAATGAGGCGTATTTAACACTGCACAATCAAGTTACCTCAAAGATCTCCTTCAGGGCCTATATAAGAAATTCCTAATTCACATAAATGACTCAATCATTTTAGGATTTCTGAATGTGTTACTTTTTGTATCCTAAGTTGCTTTGAACCTCTTTTTGGCTTCCTTCATTTCACAGAACATGCTGCATTAACCTGCCAATGAATAGTGAGACCCAATTTACATTCCTAATATCCCTAGGAAAGAGAGAGGGGTAGAAAGCAGAAAGTTTACTTGATTAAATTATGCTATTTAAAAAATGAATTTAGTTTTTATAAAGTGAAAGAACCTAAGAGTCAGAGGGGACAAGTGAAGATTCCCGGTAAAATTTTAAAGGACAAGAACTAACCAGAGGCTAACTTTTGACTCAAATGCAAGTCTTCTAATTTCAAGGAATGCAATATTCCTTTAAAATAATCCAACAAGCATGGATGAAAGAATGATGAAATGCACTCCATACCTAACTATCAGCTGTAAGGACTGTAAGTTTTGTGTAACAAGAGAATGAGGACCAAGGGTGAGTATGTGTTGTGTGTGTTCCTGAGTGTTTATGTGTTTGTCTATGAGGAACTCCTGCTCATTTCATCTCATTTAAAACTGAAAACATGGTCCATATTCTTGTTTTCTTTTCCTTTTGGCCAGTGTTATTGCGTGAGATAACTAGATAACTACATTGAAATCTAGGATTTGGAGGTAAGCTTACATAAATGTAATAAGTCAATTAAGCTGAGGAATAGCAACTTGTTCCAGAGTTTTCCAGCGTTTGTGACAAAAAATCTCAACAGATATTAGAGAGCATACCATGTGCAGAAGTTACTGTAGGAAACTAGGCACCCTGTTCATTCCCAGGCAGTTTTAAGAGCTTTATTCCTAGTTAATAATACCTGAGCTTTTCACTGAAGATAAGGATTTGCTTGGAGATCATCAGTATGATGTGTCCACTCAGTCTCCTATACAGGGACAAATCCCTAGTAGTCATTTAAGGTCACTACCTTTTGTTAATATGCTGGCATCATTCGGAGGCAGGCTTGGTGACCATTGTACGTGTGTGATTTGGAAAAAACCTTCCCATCCTAAACTGGCTCTCGTTCTAAGGTGCTGTCATGTCATGAATGTCAGTAGTAGCTACTTTTTAAGTTAATAAAAACTTAAAGACATTTGGGTTTACAGAAAAATTGAGCAGAAAATAGCAAGTTCCCATATACCCAGTTTTCCTCCCACCATTTCCCTTATCATGAACATTTTGCATTAATTTGGTAAATCTAAAAAAATTAATGAAAAATATTGATATATTATTACTAACCAAAGTCCATAGGGTACATCAGGGTTCACTCTGTGCTACACAGCCCTGTGGGTCTCACAGATGCATACTGTCAGGTATCGTAGTGGCGCATGACAACACCACAGAAGACTCTCACTGCCGGGCAATGCCCCCGGTCCGCCTGCTCATCCCGCTCCCTCTCTCTTCTCTGAGTCCCTGACTTCTCTGAGTCTTTTAAATGTCTCCATAGCTTAATCTTTCCAGAATGTCATTTAGTTGGAAGCACACAGTATGTAGCCTTTTCACATGGTATTTTTTCACTTAGCAATATGCATTTAAGATGCCTCGTTAGCATATTTTTCTCATTTTCTTTTTAAACAATAAAGAATTTTATTCTTTCACATAACCAGATGTCCAGGGTTTGGGCAAGCAACAGGCACAGCACCATCACGCCGCATGAGATCATTAAAGACCCAGGCTGCTCGCGGGAACTCCCCGTCATCCTCCGTGAGGACTCTCCCTGGGGCTGGCTCCCTTCATGGCTAACCCAATACTGCGGCCACTTCGAGAATCATGTTCACATAGGATCCTGTCTAGGGGAGAAAGATGGGACCCTCTCTTCCTTTCGTTGTCTCTATATAACATAATATTTACAATTTTAACCATTTTTAAGTGTACAGTTTAATGGCATCAAGTATATTTACATTGGTATACAACTATCCCTGCATCCATCTCTAGAACTTTCTCATCCTTCCAATCTGAAATTTGGGGATTCTTACACATTGAAGTATAATTTCCCATTCCTTCTCACTGAAATCCCTGGTAACAACTGTTGTCTTTTCTGTTTTTATACATTTGACCACTGTAGAAAACATAAGTGTAATCATGCAATGTCGGTCCTTTTGTGTCTGGTTCATTTCACTTAGCATAATGTTTTCAAAGTTCGTCCAAGTTACAGCGTGTATCAGAATTTCATTCCTTTTTATGTCTAGGGAAGATCCTATTGTGTGTATCTGCCACACTTTGTTTATCCATTCATCTTTACAGGCCTTTCAGGTTGTAACCAGCATTTGCCAATTGTGAATAATGCCGATATGAACATTGGTATTCAAATACCTGTTCAATTTCATGCTTTCAATTCTTTTTATTATATACCTAAAAGCAGAATTGCTGGATCATATGATAATTCTATATTTAAGTTTTTGAGTAACTACCACAGTTGTCCAGAGCAGCTGTAACATTTCCCTTTCCCACAACCAATACACATGGATTTGAATTTCTCCACATTTTTGCTAATAGTTCTCATTTTCTGTTTTGTTTGTTTGTTATCACAGTCTACCTAATGGGTGTGAAATGGTATCTCATTGTTATTTTGATTTGCATTTCTGAAGTGATTAGTGATGTTGAGCATCTTTACAACTACTTATTGGCCATTTGCATATCATCTTTGAGTAAATGTCTACTCAAGTCTTTAGTTCAGTTTTTTTTATCTTGGTATCATTAATCTACAATTACATGAGCAACATTATGGTTACTAGACTCCCCCCATCATCAAGTACCTCCCACATATCCCATTATAATCATGGTCCATCAACATAGTAAGATGCTATGGAATCACTACTTGTCTTCTCTGTGTTGTACAGCCCTCCCCGTGCCCCCACACACATTATGTCTGCTAATTGTAATGTCCATTTCTCCCCCTTGTTCCTCCCTGCCCACCCATCCTCCCCAATTCCTTTCCCTTGGGTAACTGTTAGTCAATTCTTGGGTTCTGTGAGTCTGATGCTGTTTTGTTCCTTCAGTTTTTGCTTTGTTCTTATACTCCACAGATGAGTGAAATAATTTGATACTTGTCTTTTTCCCCTGGCTTATTTCACTGAGCATAATACCCTTTAGCTCCATCCATGTTGTTGCAAATTGTAGGATTTGTTTGCTTTTTATGGCTGAATAATATTTCATTGTGTATAGGTACCACATCTTCTTTATCCATTCATCTACTGATGGACACTTAGGTTACTTCCATTTCTTAGCTATTGTAAATAATGCTGCAGTAAACATAGGGGTGCATATGCCTTTTTAAAACTGGGATCCTACATTCTTAGGGTAAATTCCTAGGAGTGGGATTCCTGGGTCAAATGGCATTTCTATTTTGAGTTTTTTGAGGAACCTCCATACTGCTTTCCACAGTGGTTGAACTGATTTACATTCCCACCAGCAGTGTAGGAGGGTTCCCATTTCCCCACATCCTCACCAACATTTGTTGTTGTTTGTCTTTTGGATGGTGGCCACCCTAACTGGTGTGAGGTGATATCTCATTGTGGTTCTAATTTGCATTTCTCTGATGACTAGTGATGTGGAGCATCTTTTCATGTGTCTGTTGGCCATCTGAATTTCTTCTTTGGAGAATTGTCTGTTCAGCTCCTCTGCCCATTTTTAATTGGATTATTTACTTTTTGTTTATTGAGGTGCATGAGCTTTTTATATATTTTGGATGTCAATCCTTTATTGGATATGTAATTTATGAATATATTCTCCCATACTGTAGGATATCTTTTTGTTCTATTGATGGTATCCTGTGATGTACAGAAGCTTTTCAGCTTGATATAGTCCCACTTGTTCATTTATGCTTCTGTTTCCCTTGCCTGGGGAGATATGTTCATGAAGAGATTGCTCATGTTTATGTCCAAGAGATTTTTGCCTATGTTTTTTCTAAGAGTTTTATGGTTTCATGACTTACATTCAGGTCTTTGATCCATTTTGAATTTGCTTTTGTGTATGGGATTAAACAATGATCTAGTTTCATTCTCTTACATGTAGCTCTCCAGTTTTGCCAACACCAGCTGTTGAGGAGGCTGTCATTTCTCCATTGTATATTCTTGGCTCCTTTATCATATATTAATTGACCATATATGCTTGGGTTAATATCTGGACTCTCTATTCTGTTCCACTGGTCTGTGGGTCTGTTCTTGTGACAGTATCAAATTGTCTTGATTACTGTAGTTTTGTGGTAGAGTTTGAAGTTGGGAAGTGAGATACCCCCTGCTTTATTCTTCCTTCACAGTACTGCTTTGACTATTTGGTGTCGTTTGTGGTTCCATATGAATTGTAGAACTATTTGTTCCAGTTCATTGAAGGATGCTGTTGGTATTTTGATAGGGATTGCATTGAATCTGTAGATTCCTTCAGGCATGATGGCCATTTTGACAATATTAATTCTTACTAGCCAAGAGTATGGGATGATTTTCCATTTGTTAGCATCCTCTTTAATTTTTCTTAGGACTGTCTTGTAGTTTTCAGGGTATAGGTCTTTCAGTTCCTTGGTTAGGTTTATTCCTATGTATTTTATTCTTTTTGATGCAATTGTAAATGGAATTGTTTTCCTGATTTCTCTTTCTGCTAGCTCATCCTTAGTGTATAGGAAAGCAACACATTTCTGTGTATTAATTTTGTATCCTGCAAGTTTGCAAATAGTGACAGTTTAACTTCTTCTTTACCAGTCTGGATGCCTTGTATTTCTTTGTTTTGTCTGATTGCTTTAGCTAGGACCTCCAGTACTATGTTGAACAACAATGGGGAGAGTGGGCATCCCTGTCTTGTTCCTGATCTTAGGTGAAGAGCTTTCAGCTTCTCACTGTTCAGCATGATGTTGGCTGTGGGTTTGTCATACATGGCCTTTATTATGTTTAGGTACTTGCCCTCTATACCCATTTTGTTGAGAGTTTTTATCATGAATGAATGTTGAATTTTGTTGAATGCTTTTTCAGCATCAATGGAGATGATAATGTGGCTTTTGTCCTTTTTGTTGATGTGGTGGATGATGTTGATGGATTTTCATATGTTGTACTATCCTTGCATCCCTGGGATGAATTCCACTTGGTCATGGCGTACGATCCTTTTGATGTATTTTTGAATTTTGTTTGTGAGTGTTTTGTTGAATTTTTTTATGTCTATGTTCTTCAGGGATATTGGTTTGTATTTTTCTTTTTTGGTGGGGTCTTTGCCTGGTTTTGGTATTAGAGTGATGCTGGCTTCATAGAATGAGTACGGAAGTGTTCCCTCCACTCCTATTTTTTGGAAAACTTTAAGGAGAATGGGTATCTTGTCTTCTCTGTATGTCTGATAAAATTCAGTGGTGAATCCATCTGGCCCAGGGATTTTGTTCTTGGGTAGTTTTTTGATTAACAATTCAATTTTGTTGCTGGTAATTGGTCTGTTTAGATTTTCTATTTCTCCCTGGATCAGTCTTAGAAGGCTGTATTTTTCTAAGAATTTGTCCATTTCTACTAGGTTTTCCAACTTCTTAGCATATAGATTTTCATAGTATTGTCTAATAATTCTTTGTATTTCTGTGGGGTCTGTCTTTGGTTCATTTTTGAATTGGGGTTTTGTTCTTAAGTTGAGGGTGTTGTTTATATATTCCGGTTATCAATCCCTTATAAGATACAAGATTAGCAATATTCTGTGGTTGCCTTTCCAGTTTCCTCATAGGGTCCTTTAATGCTATTTATTTGGATGTAATGCAAGCTTTGTATTTCTTTATTTCTTTCTTTTGCCTCTGCTGTTGGTATCATATTTATGAAATCAATGACAAAGTCCATGTCAAAATCCTTCCCTTAATGTTTCCTCTAAAAGTTTTAAAATGAACTTTTAGTTTTAGCTCCTATGTTTAATTATTTGATCCACTTTCAGCTACTCTTTGTATATGGTATAACGTGATATCCAATTTCATTCTTACATGTGGATATCCAGTTTTTCCAATACCATTTGTTGAAAAGATTGTCTTTTCACTATTGTATATTCTTGGAAATCTTGTCAAAGAATCATTTGGCCATACCTGTGAGGATTTACTTCTGGGCTCTCTAGTCTATTGCATGGATTCGTGTGTCTGCCTTTATGCCAACATCACGCTGTTCTGATTATGGGAGCTTTGTAGTAGGATTTTGAATCAAGAAGTGTGATGTCTCTAAATTTGTGTATCTTTTTTAAGATTCCTTGGATATTTGGGATGGGCTTTGTGATGTTTAGCATTGAATCTGTAGATTACTTTGGGTAGTATTGACTGGTGAACAATACGAAGTCTTCTGATCATGAGCAGGGATGTCTTTTAATTTATTACTGCCCTCTCTAATTTAATTCAGCAGTGTTTTATAATTTTTAGCATAAGAATATCTTGCCTTCCAGGTTGTTTATCCCTATGCATTTTGTTCTTTGTTATTTTACTACAAATTGAATTATTTAGTAATATCCTTTTCAAATCATTCATAGTTAGCACATAGAAACACAGTGGATTTTAATGTATTGACTTTGTACCCTGAAACTTTGATGAATATGTTTATTAGTTATGATGTGTTTTTATTCTGGGGGTGGGATCTAGAGGACTTTCTGAATTTAAGATCATGTCATATATAAAGAGATCTTTTTTCTTCCTTTTCAATATGTGTATCTTTTATTTATTTTCGTTGCCATTGCTGTTGGATTGCTCTGGCTAGAATGCCCAATACTATGCTGAATAAAAATAGTGAAAGCTGGCATCATAGTCTTGTATTTGATGTTAGTGGGAAACTATTCAGTTTTTCACAATTGAATATGGTTAGATGCAGGCTTTCATATGTTTATTACATTGAAGTAGTTTCCTTCTACTCCTAATTTGTTGAAATACTTTTTGTCATGAAAGTTAACTACTTTTTGACAAATGCATTTTCTGCATAAGTTGAGATGGCCCTGTAATTTTTCCTTTAGTCCATTAATGTGGTATATTACACTAATTGATTTTCGTATGATAAACCATCCTTGAATTTCAGGAAAAAATCCTATTTGGTCATGGTGTATATTCCTTTTAAGATGCTGTTAAATTTGGTTTCCTAGTAGTTTATTGAGGCATTTTGTGTCAATATTCATAAGGTATATTGGTTTGTAGTTTTCTTAAAGAATCTTTGGTTTTCTATCAAAACAATACTGGGGCAATGGAATGAGTTAGAAAGCATTCCCTTCTCTTAAATATTTTAATTGTGAAACATATATTTTAATTTTTCTTCAAATATTTGGTAAAATTCACCTGTGAAGTCACTTGTTGAAAAGTGTTCTTTGTTGGGAGGTATTTGATTAATGAATTAATCTTTTACTAATTATGTCTATTCATATTTCTACTTCTTCATGATTCAGTCATAATAAGATAGTCTTTTTCTAGGAATTTGTACATTTCATTTAGCTTATCCAGTTTTTTGGTGTACAGTTGCTTATTATACACTTTCATACTCTTCATTTTTGTGAGAGCAGTACCAATGCCAGTACTTTAAATTTTGATTTCATACATTTGAGTCTTCTCTTCTTTTCTCGGTTAATATAGATAAATTATTCTCAATTGTGTTGATCTTGAAAACCAACATTTGGCTTCATTGATTTTTCTCTATAGTCTTTCTGTTATATATTTTAATTGCATATTATTTATTATTATTTATAACATTTATTCTTTACTTCTTTTCTTCTACTAGCTTTGGGTTGAATTTTTTTATTCAAGTTCTTTAAAGTTTAAAGTTTGTTGTTGATTTGAGATCTTTACTTTTTAATATAAGCATTTATAAATTTCCCTTTAGCACTGCTTTCACTGAATTCTATAAGACCTATTATATTTCATTTTTTCACTTCTCTAAGTATGTTTTCTGAAATCTCTGTAATTTCTTCATGCTGTTTAAGAGTGTTTTTAAGAGTATTCAGAGTATGTTAATTAATGTCCACACATTTCTTGGATCTTCCAGTTTTTCTTCTGCTGTTGATTTCTAGTTTCATGCCATTGTGACCACAAAAGATGGTATTAATTCAATCTTCAATCTTTTTAAAAAATTTTAAGACTTGTTTAATGGCCTAGTATCTGAACTATCCTGGAGAATGTCCTTTGTATGTGTCAGAAAATGTGTATTCTGTTATTGTTGAGTGGACTGTTCTGTATGTCTATTAGGCTCAATAGATCTACAGTGTTTTCAGGTCCTTTATTTGCTTCTTGATTCTCTGTCTGTTCTATTCATTATTGAAAGTGAAGTATTAAAGTCTTCGACTATCCGTTTGTCTTCTGCATTTTGGGCCAAACAGGCAAGTTGGACGGGGATGTTTTGGGAATCACCACATATGACACAACCTCTGAAATTCCTACAGGAAAGTGGCACTGCCTTTGGTTTATTGTTTTCTTAGTAGAAGCATTTCTAGTGGTTTTCATGTGACCTTTCCTACCATAATAGATTGCAGTCCATAAATCAGGGAAGCAATGTGGAAATTCTGCCATTTGCTAACTGTTCTAAGAATGCATAATAATGCATGTAAATTGTAAAATAATCATAGAATGTATTTTGGGCCCCATTAGACCCATGGAGATAGACTTGAGCTAGTCCATTGATCCCCTGTCCTCCATAAGCTCCTTATGTGATAGACAACACAGATGTTTTGGGTCTCTTGGATTTAATGTTAGTTGAGAGGCAGTGTCAAGTAAGCCCCAAAAAGGCTGATCGTTTCCTGTTTTCCCAATCCACAATACCCAAGTAAAAGGCTGTCGTTACCTTTGGAAAAGGTAGGGAGACACATTAAATTTTGGCAGTGTCCTGGGATCCTTCCTAAAGAGGATTTCGTCTCCACTTCTTTTTAAGCAGTTCTGTGTCTGCAAACTGGTTCAAATGTGGGGATTGAATGAAGGACTGTGGCTCTCTGATTTAAAATTTAAGTTGGATCTATGTTCACTTGACTTAAAACTTTTCTTCTTATACTGACCAAGTAAAAATTTAGTAAGCTTTCTATATATTTCTCTTCTATGACTACTATAGGTCTACATGAGCCAGACTATTCTGATTGCTGGTTTAACTCTTGTCTATTATGGTAACTGTGCTCACCTTGCATTTGGTATTTGAATGCTACTACTCAGGTCCTGCCACTTTGAGACCCAGTTGCTTCCACTACATTAAGGTTTCCCATTTCAGCTGTAGGACTTCCAACCAGAAGTTCTGGCTTACAGAGAAGAAAGTTCACAGAGGTATTCAAAGACGTTGGGTTCCTTGACAAATTTATTTTTCACAGAATGGTGAAAGTTGTGTCCTCTAGATCCTCTCAGGGTGGGTGACAAGCTTACTTTAATATTCCTGAAGTTCTTCCTTTGAATCCCTCCTCTACAGTAAACCAAAAGGGTCCAGATCTTTGAGTATTTGCTGTTAGCCCCTTTTTGTCCCATGTTTCAGCCAACCAACCAAACACTCTGTTAGAATCCCTTCTAACTCCCAAGCTCTAACTCCACAAGCTGCAATATGAAATGAAGAATCTCTGCTTAGTGGAGCCACCTCAGTAAGTTTGGTATGATCCAACTTTATGTTTCCTCCACCATTACCCTATATTCTTAATGCCCATTTCCACACAAATTCCCCAGATTTCTACCTGCGTAAAATAGAAAAATCCAGTTGTTCTTCTGGAGTCTAGTGTACTTCCTCTTGGCTCACACCATGTCTCACCTTTAGGATCCTGTTTGAACTTGAGTCCAGCTCTATGTCTACAAGCAAGGAAGGGTGATGGGGATGAGTCCTGAGTGAAATCAGCAATGTCCAGCAGGGTAACTTCCTCAGGAGGCTATTACAGTTTCCTTAGGCAATGGATTAACTTTCTCAGGCAGGGCATAGAGAAGCTGCTTTTATTGGCAAAGAAATTTTCATCAGAATTTAGAAGCTTAATGTTCCCCACTTCATCAGGGTCTTCTTACATACTCCCAGTCCAGTTTTCAGGATCCTATTCCTGCCTTTCATACCCTTATTTTAACAATAGCCATCTTGGGAGGCTGGCAATTCAATTTGTGTTGTAATTCAGTGATATGAAAGATGAAATTCTGAATTTGGTTTTCAGCAATCTGAGCCTTGTGACTGCAGGAAATAAGGATCTCTTTCAGGGCATACATAGAAATGTACAGGTTGTTTATGAAGTGATTTGTCTTGGAATTCAGATCACCGGACTGAACATTTTTACTTCAGACTGCAATTATATTACAGTTTTGCCTGATATTATCTTAGGTTATGAGGAATACAACATTCCAAGCCTGCATGTTCCCTTAGTCAAAGGAAGGTGCAGCTCTTTTCAAATTTAAAGTAGATGTATTGATACATAATTCTCATTGCATAAAGTTTATTTTCAAGTATACAAGTGAGTTGTTATTTACTATACTCTCAGTTGTGAAACCATCAACACTAACATGTTAACATTTTTATCAAGCTAAAAAGAAATGATAGGGCCATTAGCAATCACTACCCATTCTTTCTCCCTCTACCCCCTGGCAACCACCGGCCTACCTTCTCTCCTTAATGGATTTTCCTATTCCCATTTCATATAAAAGGTCTCATACAATTTTGCCCTTTGTGTCTAATTTTGTTAACTCAGCATACTCTTTTCGAATTTATCCCATGATGTAGTGTGTGCATCAGTATTTAACCTTTCTTTTAAAATGGACAAATATATTCCATTTTATGGATATACATTTATTTCTCTCCATATTGATGGACATTTGTGCTGTTGCCATATTTAGTTTGTTGTGAATAATGTTGCTCTGAATATTCATGCTCAGATTTTTGTGTCTATATATTTCCAATTATCTTGCATACATGCATAAGAGTAGAATTGCTGGATTATATATTCTCTGTTAAACATTTGAGAAAATATTTTCCAAATTGTTTTCCAAAGTGGTTGTACAATTTGGACGTCTGAGCAGCCACTTATGAGGGTCCTCACTTCTCTACCTTTTTGTCTGTGCTTGTTATTGCCCATGTTTGTGATTATAGCCATCCTGGTTGATGTGAAAAGATAATTCATATGGTTTTGATTTACATTCCCTTAATGATGAGTGATAGCATCTTTTTCAAATACCTACTTGCCACTAGTATATATATGATATATTTGGAGGTAATTTTGGGGGGTAACAAAGGTACAACTTCATGATTTTACATGTGGCTATCTAGTCTTCCTAGCAAAATTTGTAAAGGAGACTATTGTCTTCCCCTGCTCTTTGAATTGCACTGGAGTCCCTTCACATGTCAACTGAACACCAATGTCATGTTTTTTTCTGGACTATTGATTATATTTCTTTGATCCATATGTCTATCATTAGTCCAATATGACATTGTTTCTATACTGTAGTTTTTTTTTTCTAATGTAACATTTCCTCTTTTTTTTTTTTTTTTTTAGCTTTGATGTGAGCTTTGGCATCAGGAAGTGTCTAATTTTGTTATTTTATTTTAAAGATTGTTTTGCTATTCTGAGTGTTTTGCTACTCTGAGTTCCTCACATTTCCATAGGAATTTTAACATTAGCTTGTTAATTTCTTCAAATTGGAACTGAGATTTTGATAGAATTACATTGACCAGTAGATCAATTTAGAGATTATTGTCTCCTTAACAATATTTAGCCTTATGATCCACGAATATGGGATGTCTTCCCATCATTTCACTCTTTTTATCTTATTTCAAATGCTTTATAGTTTTGGGGTTAAATGTCTTATACTTCTGTTAAATTTGATTCTAGTTTTATTGCTATTGTAAGTGTATTTTCTTAATTTTACTTTCACATTGCTCATTGCTAGTATAGAAATACAATTGATTTAAAAATATTTATCTTTTACCCATAAACCTTGATGAACTCATTTATATTGGTTCTAAGTTTTAGTTGATACCTTAGATTTTTACATGAACAAAGATAATGATAATATTCTTGAAAATGATAAGAGAGATAACGAAGATAATATCCCATCTGTCAATAGAGATAGTTTTACTTTTTTTTCCCCCTATTTTGAATGCCTCTTATTTCCTTTTCCTTTCTTAATGTCCTGGTTAAAACCTCTTGTACAAGATTGAGTAGAAGTAGCAAGAGTAGGCACTTGGGCCTTGTTTGTGACCTTACATGCCTTGTTTATATTGTTTCTTACACAGATGTCAGCTGTGGGTTTTTAAAAACATGTGCTTTATCAGATTGAGGATGTTTCCTTCTGTTGCTAGTTATTGGGTGTTCTGATCATTATACAGTGTTATATTTTCCCAAATGCTTTTTTTTGTGACTTTTGAGATGATCATGTGGATGTTTTCCCTGTTAGTGTTATGCAGTTAATTACACTTATTGATTTCCTGTATTAAACTATTCTAGCATTCCTGAAATAAATCATACTCGGTTATGATATACAATCCTATTTGAAGGTTTTGTGTATATATTCATAAGAGATGTTGAGTGTTGAGCTCTAGTTTTCTTGTAGTGTGTGTGTCTTATTTGGGTATCAGGATAACATTAGCCTCATAAAATGAGCTTATGAGTATTCCCTCATCTTATAAACTCTTCTTTTGGAAAAGCTTGGGAATTACTGGTCTTAAATCTTCATTAAAACTTTGGTAGAATTCACTCTAGTGAACTCATCTGAGCCTGGGATTTTCATTATAAGATGTTTCTTGATGAAAAATTACATATGTATTCAAATATCTTATTTCTTTATTCAGTTTTGAAAATTTGTGTTTTCTAGGAATTTGTCCATTTCATCTAGGTTATTTAATTTGTTGGCATATAAATGTTCATAGTGTTCCCTTAAAATCCTTTATATTTCTTAAGGAGAGTAAAGATATCCTCTTCTTATTACTGATATTACTAATTAAATATCCTCTTTCTCTTTGTCAGTCTAGCTAAAGTTCTATCAAATTTGTTGATATTTACATAGAACCAACTTTATTTTTTGTTGATATTTCAATTGTTTTCACGTTATGTATTCAATCATTTCTGTTGTAATCTTTATTTTCTTACATTTGCTATCAGGTTTAATCTGATTTTATTTTTTCTGTTTTTTAAAGGTATAATACTGGGTTTTTGACCGGACATTCTTCTTTTTTCTAATATAGCCATTTATGATGTTTCCCTCTAAGCACCTTTTGTTATATATCTTAAGTTTTGTATGTTGTAGTTTCATTTTCCACTTGATTAATTTCCATCTCAAATTAATTTCTAATGTGATTTTTTTCCTTTGATCTGTTAGCTATTTATGGACTGTGATTTTAATTTTTGTTCATATGGGAATTTCTCAAATTTTCTTTTGTTATTGATTTGTAATTTCATTCCATTGTATTTGGAGAAAAACATTTTATGATTTCAATCCTTTTAATTTTGATTTTTCTAGGCTGCTGTTCTAAGTCAGAACTTTGTAGAGAGGAGTATCACATGCCTTTTGTTAGTTCCCAGAGTTAGGGAAAAACAGGTATGATCGCTTTTGCCATTTCAATGTTTTCACAGAGGAACGGATTTTTAGATCTATGTGCTATGCCATTCTGTAAGTGCTTCTCTATATTAATTATTAAACACATAAAATATTCCAAACATCAGAGACTTTTCCTATACAACTTTAGTAATATAGCCTGGCAACTTTCTTCCTAAGCATGTTTTTGGAAAGATATTACAGAAATTATCAAATATTTATGAAAATTCAGTTACTCCATTGTTAGCTCCAATTTAACATATGGTTCAGGGCATTGAGAACATATATGGACTCATTTTAATTCCCATTAAATTTCTACCACTTTTTTGTGCTGATTTTAATTTATTTGTCTATTTAGTGGGAATGGCAGATAGTACTAAAACTTTCTGAGGAGTTTCAGTAATAAACTCCAGACCAAAATGTTATGTATGATCTCATAAGACTGACCATAAGCAATTCCCAAGGCTTTACTTGTCAAGGTTCCTGGTGGAAAGCTGCCCTCCCTGCCCAGATTTGGAGTGAGATGTAATCAAAGACTCAAGAACCCCAGGATGGACATGAGCTTACGTGTTTCTGCATTCCTAGCTGAACATCTCTTGGTCACACTGCTTTCAGCTGAGATCTGAGAACTCTTGGTTGGGAGTCTTGAGGACATTTTTTACCAACCTTTGACTTAGTACTATTCTAAATGAGCCCCATCTCCTTTCCTTTCTCCCAGTCCCTGGGTTCAAATAAATGACAAGAGCCTTTTGTTTGGAGCCCTTTCTACAGTGAGATGACCCTCTACCTACGGGCTCTTGTTTACTTGATCCTCGCTCAGTGAAATTCAGTTGGGCTCATCTCCCTGACTGACCACCTGAACACGTGACAGCTTGCTCATAACACTTCCAGTTCTCAAGGTTTTAGAACCTAACACAGCAAAATGATTATTTGGGTTTTATCTATGAATCACAGTACTATGGTATGAGTAAAAACGCTGATTTAGCCTCTTTATAGAAGTAGGGAATATTCAGAATCACCTGTAATCTTCTCTTTATGCAGATACATAGAAAAGAGCTCTGAAATACAAAACCTTATCCCTTCCATGTTTTCTTGAGGCTTCTGGCTTGAGGCCCCCACTGTATTATATTTTCTAAATAATCTGCATGATTTGGGGATCTCGTCTCCACCACCACTGCCCAAATTTGCATGTACTATGCTGCTGCACAGCCCCACCCAGGACCTGGAGAACCACTGTGCATGGAGTGCTTCTGAAAGACTGCAACTAGGAATTCCTGGCAGTGTTCCTTGCCTTCTGTGTTCTTTATCCCACAGGGTGGTAGCAATCTAGGTGACACTGATGTGTCCCTGTGTTTTTCTTCTCAGGTCATACCTCCATAGCACCAGTTCTTCACAAATTTGGAGAATGACTCTTATCACAGCTTAATTACCAAGGTTTTGTTTCTTCAGAGATTTCTGCTTGTGCTCATGCATTATACACTCTGTTATCAGAGCACCAGTAGACATTTGAACAACATGGAAGTATTCTGAAAGTATTTTAGTTCTTTGGCCAAAAATGTGTGGGTCTACCTACACCTAAAATTAATATTTTATTTAAAATTATATTATTAAATCATTTAAAGTATATTAAAACATCAGTTATTTATTGTATGTTGACATGTGCAGGTGTTAGAAAAGGAAAAACAGATTACTTAACCACAGAGAAGGGAATTTCAAATACTGAGTGAATTAATTTTATTATATTGGGACACTGTATTCTGTCATTTTTCTTCCAACAATAGTCAATTCTCAAGTAACAATGACTTTGACCAGCTGGTCAGATTTTATGGTCATTTGCTGAACATTGGAAAACAGGTAGTATTTTGTTTTAACACTTAGGGTTTGGATTACATTTAGAATCCCTTTTTACTAGAGAGATACATGCATCTATGCACTTAAACAGATGCATGTGTCTGAGCTGCTACTGATTTCAAAGTTATTTCCTGTACTTATTTATAAACATTTTGAACACATTCCCCAGTGCTATCATGGCATTGCTATAAAACTAAAAATAAGAAGGGATAAAATCTTCCAGATGCTTCAGACTCTTTAAGCAGAGCTTCTGGAGGAAGTAGGCACATAATTCCAGCACTGTGAGCAGTTTTCAGTAGATCTTGTGCAGCATACTATCTATCTGAAGATTAATTAAAATAAAACAGTAAAAAAAAAAAAACTACTACGAGGATTGTCACAAATCAAAATGTGAGTTGTTTTCTTTTGAAAGAAACAGAAAACCCAGTTAGCAACTCAATGATCTAAATAATTCAGATTTCCCCAAGTCTCATTTTATCTTTTTGCAGCACCTCTATTTTAGCCACAAGTGTTCATGAAACTCATATTTTCAAAACTGAACTGTAAGGCTCTGCTTCAATCCATAGAAATGGCTTGATTGATTGACAACAAAGAGCAAATTTAGCACAATCTGAACTTCTGTGTTCTACTTAAATGATAATTCTACAATAGGCAAAACACATCTTCCTATTTAAATGAATACTGAAGATATTGCAGTAAAAATGTTAATAGTAAGTATTCACTGATGGTCTCATAAGCATGTCCACAAAAAAGTATATGGCAAAGGAAATTTTGCTGTTCCCTTATACATTACATATTGCTCACCATTCCAAAATATGAACCAGATGATAATAAACTCAAAAATAAATAAACAATCAGAACTGTTTAAAAATAAGTATCTATACATGGACACAGACAGTTATATTTTAAAACCTATAAAATGTATTCACTTGCATTTGGAAGTAAATTTACTATGAATTTCATTCGATCAGAACAAAAAAAAAGGATATTAGTTATGCAATTGTCTTTGTCTGGAAAAAAGTGGGCTCATTATGTCATCAGCAAAAGCAACTTTGTATTGGTGTTAAAATATATGAAAGAATATATGGCACAGTAAATGATCATTAATGCTACCTAGGCAAAAGACATCAATATAGTATTTATTTGAACATTTCTACTAGTGAACCTAAAAATAGATGAGATAATAAGTAAAAATCAACCCATTGTTAGGATAAAATGAATTATTGTAATGTATCATGTTATGCTTTTGTTTTTTCCCCCTTTTAAGATATAATTAATCTTAGCATTGTTATATTTGTTAAAAAAGGAAGAGTATATTTTTATGAAGTCTGACAAAGTCCAGGTAACTCAATGAGAGACAATTATTCTTTTCATTGAATAACAGTTATAAAATGATATTACTACACTGTTTTTATTTCTTAAATGTAAAAATTCCATTGAGACATTTGAGTAATAACTCACTCTCAAAAATCTATATTTAACAAATTAGTAAACTTTTACTTTGTGAGTTTTACCCTTTTTATTGCACTAAACTCTTTTTTGTTTTCAAAATTATAGTTTTGAGAAAGATCCACAAGTTTTACACATACCAAGAGCTAACTTCCATTAAGCACAATTATTGCCAGAAACTCTGCCCAAATTTTATACATTTACATCATTTAATTCACAAAAGAATCCTATTAATCTTGATTTTTTAAAAAGCGTATAGAGATTTAGTAACTTTCTCTGGTTACATAGCTCATTTATGTAAAGAGCTCAAATATAAACTCAAATCTATTTGTTTTGAAAGTTTGTACTCTTAACCACTATAGTATATTGCAATAAAATATTTACTTTAAACTTTTATACTGTGTATTAAATACATTCTTTCATAAGTAAATTTGCAAAAATTGAGAAAATCTTGTAAAGCAAACAAATGATGAACTTTCTTGATAAAGACACTTTTTAGAATGCCTTAGTAGAAAACCAAATTAACCAAGCAAGAGAACTGAGTTATCTGATTTATGACTTTCACTAGGATAATGTTATGGATGGATTTATGAACAATATTTTACACTAGAGGAAGTGAATTTGTTATTGACAAAATACCACAGACAAATTTATAAACAAACCAGTTCTCTTTTCCTGGATACCAGAGAAATACCACAAGTGGAAATGTTGCTCTTAGGAGAGATTCCTATGTTATTTCTAACTGTAAAGTCCTAAAAAGCAGGAATGTGACCAAGTTATCTTTGTATTCTGGTGACTTTCTCAATGTCTTATGCAGAACGGATGCTCCGTGTGTGTGTATGTTGATTGAATGAATAAATTAATTAGTTAGTGAAGAGGTGTTTCCCTATAACAAAATTATCAATCTTATCATGACAGAGATCTCTTGGCATTCATCAGACCCTTATTACTTCTCTCCTGTTGGCATAGCCAGACTACATTTTACAGATTTACTATGGTTGGGGCATGTTCCCATTAAAGGGAAACCCTACAAAAACTGAATAAAAGTTACATATGTCTGTGCTAAATAATAGCTTCATTTCTCTCTCAATTTCCATTTCTATGTATGACATGATTATCAATAATTTGCTTTCATATACACAGAATTTTCAAATATTTAGTTGTTTTATCTTGCCCTTTTCCATATGAGCTCAAGGAGGATCAACTTAAGTCAAGTGAACATACACTCTGATTATTTTGGTTTTCTATGTTCCACAGAGTTTTATATTTGAGGGAAATGTAAGGTATATACTGAAATGATTAGAGAAACAATCCTACTACATAGAAAACAAATAAATGAGAGAAAAAAATAAACTACTGGTTGGGAAGCAACATGCAAAATGAGATAAAATGAGGGCTTTGAATTAGTTTTAAATAATTCCTAAATCATTCTTTAACACGGTATTTAAGAAGTACCAATATATCCCGTATTATAAAAAGGTTAGACATAAAGTCTTAATATAGAAAGAAAAGGCTATACGTATATTTGGAAACATCCCTGCATGCTATGACATATATTGCAGATATGAGACATCATTTGCTTTAAATTTAGGGGCTTTTCCATACCCACATACCACGTTCTTCTTATGTAAATTGTTAACTTCATAAAGTAACTCTGCTGAGATCCTGAAATGCAAATATTTGTGCATTTGTTAAGCTTCTGTCAGATAAAGTACCTTATTAGCAGGATTAGAAAGCACTTTGGACGAATTTCCTGAGAGAACACACCTATATCATAAACTTGTGGGACAGTAAGAAATTGGTACTGCTCTTTTTGTTTGTTTTTAGATACATTTTTTGGAGTGGTATGAACAAGAAGTTCGTAAAGGCAGCCAGAGAATAGATGTACATCCACAGTATGTGTCCACCACCATTAGCACCCTTAGTTTAGTGTGGTGCTTTTGCCACAACAAATGAACCAGTTTGGGCACATGATTAACCAAAGTTTGTACTTTATTAAGACTTTCTTACTTTTTACCTAATGTCTTTTTTATGTTAAAGTAACCTGTCCAGGATAACACTTAGGATTAGTCCTTGTGTCCTCTTTGACACCTCTTGGTGTTGACAGTTTCTAAGATTTTGGGAGACAGGGATCACCTCTTGAATAAGGAGTGTTCATATATATAGATTATTTGAAATTTTTCTTCATGAGATAATTGCCTTTCCTCCCACACTTATTTATTGATTAGGGTAAAACATTTGGAATATGAGTAAAGACTCAAGGATTTTCCTTTATATGTTGGGTTATAATCCAATACTTTGCTATTTATTTTGTTGCTCAAGCTGTTCTAGCCTTGGCTATTGGAAGTTCTTCCAGTTGGCCCCTGTATGTTTGACTTAATCCCATCATTGTTTTTGTTTGAGAACTTGCTTAACTTTTGGTACCACAAGGTAATTCAGACTCATTTTAGATTTTCCTTTCCCCAAACCCTACAATAAACTACTGGGGGAGCCATGGAGAAAAAAACTGCCTGCTTCCTTTCATAGAAAATGGTACTAGAAAAAAAAATCTGGGTGCAGGATCTGCTTTTTGCTACTGGATATCTTTGCTTCTAAGTTCTGTCACTTGACAGAGAAAGAAAATATATGTGGGTGCATTACCCATTGCATATACACATTTCTGTAAACTTCACCAAAGGGTATTCATCTATATACTTAGCTAGATATGAGTTCATATTCATGTCTCCAAATTAGTCCAGCACCACATGGATCATTCTAGCTTACCCACCTTCTTTGGAAACCTCGCACTAAAACAGTGATAGAGCTAACTCATACCATCTGCCAGATATTTACTTAATTTTATTCAATACCGGTATGCATATATAGTGGTTACAGAATTGTTAACTTATACCCCATGGGGAGCAACTTCAACTATACACAGTGCTGATACACACAGTTTGTTGCTTTTACTCTTAATACTCCATTCATTTCTTAGTCACCAAGATCAACACCACTTTCCCATAATCCTTTTAGTAAGGTTATTTCATATTTTTTCCTAATGGAAATAAATTAATTTCTCATAGTTTGCATTCCATCTTGCTATCCCTGACCTCCTAAATATTTATTTTTAAATTTCTACAATAAAGGTGTACTCTTTGTTCTTTAAAGTTCTATGAATTTTAGAAAATGTGTAGTGCCATGTACTCACCATTATAGTGTCTTACAGAGTAATTATGCCATTCTAAAATTCCTTGCTTCCCGCATTCAATGCTCCCTACTCCCTAAGTCTCTGATAAACATTGATCTAGTTCTGCAGTTTTATATTTTCCAGGCATTCATACAAATGGAATTACACAGTGTGGAGCCTTTTCAAATTAGCTTTTCTTCATTTAATAATGTGAATTTTAGATTCATCATTGCATTTGCATTGCTTGATAACATTTCTTTTTATTATTGAATAGTGTTCTATTGTGTTCATTTGCTACAGTTTTCGTTTATTGAAAGACAGATTGGCTAGCTCCCATTTTTGATAATTGTGAATAAATCTGCTATAACATATGAGTTCATGCATTTTTGTTTAAATACTAAGTTTTCAGATCAATTTGGTAAATAAATAAGCAACTATGTCACATCAAAATTTAGCTTAGAAAGAAACTGCCAAGCTGTTCTCTGAAGTAGACATGCACTTTTCATCCCTACCAACAATAGTTCTGCATGCACCCCTCCAATTTGCAATGTCAGTTTTTAAGATTTTAGCCATTCTAATGCATGTGTCATTGTTGTTTTGCTTTGTTATTTCCCTATTGATATATGATGTCGGGAATCTTTTCATATGTGTTTGTGCTGTCTTGATAGATTTTTGGTGTCTGTTCAATCTTCTACTCATTTTTTAAATTGAGTGTCTTACTTTCTTACTCAATTTTAAATGTTCTTTGTATATTCTGTGTATAAGTCTTTTATAATAAATGTGTTTTATGTACATTTTCCCCATTCTCTGCCTTGTTTTTGCACTCTTACCAATATCTTTTTCAGAGCAAAAGGTTTTAATTTTAATAAACTTTTTAATCTATTTTCCTTTTGGGGCTCATGCTTTTGGTGTTACATATAAAAATTCATCACTCAAACCCAAGGTTTTATATATTTTTCAGTATTCTTTCCCTCCAGTATTGATGGCTTTTTATTTTACCTTTAAGACTATGAACCATTTTGAGTTAATCTTTGTATATGTGTTATACATGTGTCTAGATCCATTTTTTAAACATACATACCCAGTTGTTAGAGCACCATTTGTTCAAAAGGTTGTCTTTTTTCCACTAAATTGCCTTTGTGCTTTTGATTCCCTGTGTATATGTATTTTTTCAGTCTGTGTTCTATTCCATTGTCTCCTTTTGTCTCCTTTTACTAATACTATGCTAACTATTGTAGCTTTATAAGTCTTAAAACTGGATATGTAAATTTTCCAATTTTGTTCTTCTGCAATGTCTTAGCTGTTCTAGGTATTTTAACTCTCCATATAAACTTTGAAATCAGTTTCTTTCATTATATATAAAATAGCATTGCTATTTTGATTGTATTTATCTTAAATCTTTAGATCAATCTGGGGAGAATTGGCATTTTAACAATATTGGATCTTTCAATTTATGATCATTCACTATCTTTTCATTCAATTTTTTTCATAAAAATTTTGTGGTTTTCTGCACACAGATTCTGTAGACTTCTTATTAGGTTTATTTTCAAGTACTCCATTCTTTGGTGCTATTGTAAATGGTATTACATTTTAAACTAAAATTCCAATTGTTATTGTTGGTATATAGGAAAATAATTGACTATTGTATATTGACCTTATAGACTTTTTTGTCATATCCCATATTCAGTTGCTAGTTCCAAGAGGAATTTTTGTAGATTCTTTGAAATTTTATGTAGTCAATCATATAATCTTAAGACATTTTTTTTCATTTTAAATGCAAACAACTTTTGTCATTGCTGTTGTTTTTTGAAGGAGTTGCATGAAGTTGGTCTGGATATGGACATTCTTGCTTTATTCCCAACATACAGGAAAAGCATTCAATCAATGACCAACAGGCTTTGATGTTAACTGTAGATTATGCATATATTCCCTTTATTAGGCTGAAGAAATTTTATACAATATCTGCTCTTTGATTTTTTCTTATGAATAGGTTTTGAATTTCATCAAATATTTTTTCTGCATCTATTGATATGATGAAATGATTTTTCTTATTCAGACTATTATTACATTAAATTACATTGATTAATTTTTCATGTTGAATCAGATTTTAAATAATTAAATGAACCGCATTTGGTCATAATATATTATTCTTTTCATATATTGCTACATTTGAGTTGCCAATTTTTTTTTTTACATCTGTAGTCATGAAGCTTTACTTTTTAAGAATTTTAAGTTGTGAAGTCCATTCAGAAAAATGTTATAAAACACAAATTACTTATTAATATTAAATAGGTTTAGTTCTGTTAAAAGTATAGTAACTTGAATTCAATTGACACATCAGCCTGAAACAAAGGAAAGATGATAAGATAAAATGTATGAAACAGTGTTTTGTAGACACTGGCCAGGCAACAATGGACAAAAACCTCTTAAAGATGAGAAGCAGAGAAGAGAGTCCTCTGGTTTTGCTAGCTTACAGCATTGAGATTGCAGCTGTTGTACAAATGGAAGAAATCTGGTCTCTGAGTTGAGACAGGCAGGTGAGAGTGTGGGGAGATTAAGGCAGCTAGAGTTCACAGAGCATACCAAAGAGCAAAGAGCTTTAGAGAGAGAATACTCACTCTAAAGATCTAGTAGCAGAGTAGGTGTGAGCACATGTGTGTAGGAAATTACACCAGAGGGAAGTAACTGTTCACAATGAGTAGAACTTTCAGTGCCCACAATATACATTCAAGTGAAAATAGTACCTATTTCTATCAGCAAACTAAAAAAACTCAATATTTATGTCTTATCATGTTGACTACTATGGAAAGCCTTGTTTCATTAGTGTTAAAAGTCCTAGATTGAACACTGTGTTAAAAACATTCTTGTTTTATAAAATCAAGAATCAAATGTTTCAAACTATCCCCACAGACTTAACCATATTCCAGAAAAAGACTAAAGAATGTTCATAGGAATGTGTAATATCCAGAATTCAACAGTATCTGACATCTAATCAAAGATTAGTAGGCATACAAAAAACACAGGCAAGCACAACTCCTAATGAGGAGAAAACTTAATTGCAACTGGTAGAAACACACAGACATTAGAATTAGAAGACTAGGAAAACAGATCTTATAACTGTAATCTATATGTTGAAAAAGTTCAGTAAAGACATTTAAAATACATCTAAAAATTATAGACATGAAAAGTACAAGGTCTGAGATTTAAAAAAATAAAGAACTTAATGGTAGCTTCAAAATGCTGAAGAAAGGATTAGTGACCTCAAATACATAGTCACAGAAACTATCTAATATGATATACATGAAGAGAGAAAATTAAAACTAAGAAAAGAAGTAAGTGGTATAGCATCAAATGGCCTGGTGTATATGGAAATGGAATCCCTGAGGTACAATAGAAGAACAATACAGAAAAAGGAATTGAATAAATAATGGCCATTTTTTCAAATGTGATAAAAATATATACCAAAATTCAAAAAGCTCAAAATTTTTCAAGTACATAAAAAAGGAAAAGAATACCAAGGAGCATAATAATCAAGTTATTGAAAGTCTTTGATAAAGAGAAACTTTAAATCAGCTAAAGGTAAGAAAATATGTTTCAGAGAAATAAAAATAATGATAACACATCTCACATTGGGAATATATGCCATGAACTTAGATGCAAAGTAATAAAAATACAATCCAAGATACTTAAAAAGGATAATATTTCACAACTGAAAGGAGATTACCTTGGAAAGCCAGTGTGGTTTAACATTTGAAATCCAATCAGTGCACTTCACCATGCTAATAATTTAAGAAGTAAAAAACATATAATTGTCACCATAGATGCATAAATGGCATTTGACAAAATTCAACATCCATTCCTGTTAATTGCTTTCATCAAATTAGGAATATAAGAAACTTCCTCAAACAGATAAAGGACATCTACCAAAACCCAACACCTAACATCATACACATGGTACATGGCTTAATTTTTCTCTCCTAAGATCGAAATCAATATAAAGATGTTTGCTTTCATCATTTCTATTTAGCATTGTGCTAGAGGTTCCAGATATTTCATTAAAGCAAGAGAGAAAAGATCAAATGCATACAGATTAAAGAGGAAAAAGTATAACTGTCTTTATCATACATATTGTATAATTTAGGTAGAAAACTCAGTAGCAGCTACAAAAATCTTACAAGAAATAATCCCTGAGTTTATTAAGACTGCAGTATTTCACAATATTTCTATGTGATAATGATAAATAATAAGAACTACAAATAAAACGTATTGTTATGATATCAATTATCTAAAAATTGATCGATAGATTCAATAAAATATCAGTCAAAATCCCAAAAACCAAGCCATCTTGAGAAAGAACACAGCTGGAGGTATCATGATGCTCCCTAATATAAACTGTACTTAAAAGCTACAGTAATCAAAACAGTATGGTACTGGCACAAGGACACATACATAGAACTATGAAACAGAATAGAGAGTCCAGATATTAACCCACACATATATGGTCAATTAATATATGACAAAGGAGGCAAGAATATACAATGGGTAAGACACAGTTTGTTCAATAGATGATGTTACAAAAACTGGACACCTACATGCAAATGATAAAACTGGATCATTGTCTTATACCATACACAAAAATAAGCTTAAAATGCAATAAGAAATATAAAATCTGAAACCACAAAACTCCTACAAGAAGACATTGGCAGTAAATTTTTGAACATTAAGATTAGTAAATTTTTCTGTGTATATCAACCCAGGCAAGGGAAACAAAAGCAAAAATAAGCAACAGGGACAGCATCAAACTTAAAAGCCTCTGTGCAGCAAAGAAAATCATCAAAAAACAAAAAGCCAACCTACTATATGGGAGAATATATTTGCAAATGATATATCTGATAAGGGAATAATATCCACAGTAAAAACAAATAATATGATTAAAAAATGAGCAGAAGACCTAAGTAGGCATTTTTCCAAAGAAGACATATAGATGGATGACAGACATAGAAAGATGCTCAACATCCTTAATCATCAGGGAAATGCAAATCAAAATCACAATGAGATATCACCTCACACCAGTCAGAATGACTAATATCAACAAGAACAAATAAGTGTTGGAGGGACGTGGACAAAAGGGAACCTTTGCACACTGCTGGCGGGATTGCAAATTGGCAGGGCCACTATGGCAAGCTGTATGGAAGTTTTTCAAAAAAATAAAAACAGAAATGTTTTAGTGCCATATGATCAGCAATCTCACTTGTGGGAATTTAACCAAAGGAAAAAAAATCACTAATCCTAAAAGAAATATGCACTCTTATTATTGCAACATTATTTACAATAGACAAAATATGGAAAGAACCTAAATGTCTATCAATAGATAAATAGATAACAGAGAGGAAGTACACATAAACATTGGAATATTACTTAGCCATGAAAAAGAACTAGATCTTTCCATTTCCAACAAAATGGATGTACCTAGACGGTATTATGCTAAGTGAAACAAGTCAGAAAAACACCATATGGTTTCACTTATATGTGGGATCTAACCACAAAACAAAGAAAACTGAAACAGACTCATAATCACAAAGAACAAACTAGTGTTGTAGGAGAGGAGTGTGAAGTAATAGGTGAAATAGGTGAAGGGAGAAGAATTAGTGAAAATGTTTGATATTGATCTGGGCAATGGTTATGTGAGTATATATACATTTCAAAATTAATAAATCTATAAACTAAGATTTGTGCAGTATATTGTATGTACCTCAGTATTTTTTAATTCTAGAATAATTTCTTTTACAAATTGAGAAAATAATATTAAAATGCATATGAAAATGCAAATGATATAGAATCAAATAGTTTAACTTGAAAAATAAGAATAAATTGGGAGGACTAATATCACTTCAAATCAAAATTTATTATTAAATTACTGTAATCCAAATTGTTTGGTCTTAATATAAAATGTGAAAATATATCAATACAGCAGAATAGAGAATACAGAAATAGATCACCACGTATTGGAACAACTGATTTTTAACATGTGTAAACAATAAATGGTGATGGAACAATTAGATATTCATGTGCAAACAAACAAAAAGATAAATGAATAAACAAAATTTTTCCAATTTTTGAGCAAAGATTAAACTCCAATATCTGAGGTCCAAATTTAAAGTCTAAGATAATTTAATTTTTAGAAGAAATGTTAGGGGAAAATGATTCTAAACTCAGGTTATACAAGGATTTCTTAGATACAATGTAAAAAACATGATTAACTAAGCTGAGTTTCATTAAATTAATAACTGTTCTTCAAAACATATCACTAACAGAATTAAAATATACTTCACAGAGCAAAAATATTTGCCCATCATATAGACAATAAAAAAACTTGTATCTAGATATATAAGAATTCTCAGAACACCATGATCATAGTCATAAT